>NW_009921288.1:30544-98897 GCF_000696875.1 Nestor notabilis | reverse complement strand
GCTGAAAACTGGTTAACTACAGTGCATTTTTCTCACATAGCATGCACTGTCAAATTGAATCACCTCTACTTGGTGATCATAGAATCAATTAGGTTGGAAAAGACCTTCAAGATCATCAAGCTGAACTTTCATGTCTTCTGGAATAGTTTCATGAAAATGCCATCATGTAAATGCATCACAGTGGTCTATTGGGATTCTTTTAATGTCTTCTGATATTAAATTCTCACCCTTTTTATGAGATGATTACATGCTAACCTGTGTTGATTGGAATGAATAAAATTACTTACAAAGGACAGTAAGGCAGTAAGACAGAAGTGCTCTGATGAGGATTTCCGCTCCTTTCAGAGTGTTCTGTAGTTCTCGATCATCAGATTGAGATAGTGTTTGACAAAGCACCAAGAATATTGGCTTTCAGCAGCTAGTAATTCCAGATTCACAGGGAGTTTTTCCTCCAAGGTATAAGTGTATAAGACTGTAACTGTCTAAAAATGTTAATTTGACACTCGGAATCCTTTGAAAAAATGTATGTGGAGTCTTGAAACCTTTGATGGCATATAGGCCACTATTACTGTCCTGGCTGTCTCCATGTGGTTTGTAGGAAAACGCGATTTTGAGTGAGAGTCTGAGAGGTTGAGCAGGGAGTGCAGGATGGCCATCTGGCTCCCCATGAGGGCTCAACAAGGAGTTAAATAAAAAAATAAGGAAAAAATTAAAATGGTAGTAGTCCTAGAAACAGTCAGAGTTCCTGTTACCTTCACTGTCATGATGTCTTTGGGACAAGACCCTGTGTTGACCTTAGTCCTTTAGTCTTTTTCACTGGGACGTTTTTGTTTTTCTGCAAGCCTGAATTCTTTTAGTAATTCTTAGACTCAAGAGAGTAAAACACTGTAACCAGAACCAACAGGGGATGTCTGTAAGAGAGTTGGTTTTGGTGTCATGTCATCCCTCCCCTCCCTTCCTTGCAGACTTCTTTTTTTCACTTTCTGGTTGTCTTGCTTAATTAACTTCTTTAAATAGAGAGCCTCTGTTCCCTGTTCCGAAAACACCAGTCTGAGAAAATTAAAACATTTTATTTTAAATTGAAAACAAAAAGAGAATTCCCTCTTTGAAAACAGACGTGCTTCATCTTTCTGTGGTTCAGATGGTTTATTCTGTTTTCTGTGAATTTGAAACTTTATGTGGTGACTGGACTGGTGACTGGAAGCTGTGGTCCATTCTGAAGTCCAAAAAGCTTAAAAGTCAATGTACGCCACAAAATCCCCCCAGAAAATCAGGACAGTACTTGCAGAGCTTTCGGAGCTCTGGCTTTTGCTGTTAACTTAGTGAGAATTTTCACCTTAAAAGGGCAAACTGAAAGGTAAAGATTGTTTGGTGCATGGTTTTGGTTTTGGTTTTTTTAAATGAGAAATATCTTTCACAAGTGTAACTGGTTATTCTTCTCCATGTCATCCAGCAATACACTGCTTACTATGGCCAGTAAAAGCAGTTACACTAGCATAGTTTTGAACATTCCTTTTTTCTTTTAATTTAGAATTGCAGCTTTTCTTTCAAATCATGAAATTCTACCTTGTGCATCACTTAATGTTTTGGGGGGGAAGGGGGAAGGAAATGCAATTTAGCAAAACTAATCTGCTTCTGGCTTTCTAGTTCAACCAACAGAATCTAGTGTTGTCTGTTTCAGACACATAGAACTATCATAGAATCAGCTAGGTTAGAAAAGACCTTTAAGATCAAGTCCAACCATTACCCCAGGACTGCCAAGACCACCACTAAAGTATGTTACTGAGGGCCTCGGCTACACTGTTTTTGAACACTTGAACATGGTTTTTGAGCACAAGTTTTACTGTATACTTGGCTTCGTGTCACATCATGTTTCTTTTGGATGCTTTTGCCTTCATATTTGCTCTTCTCTTTAGCTGGCTTTGGCTTCAGCAGAGGCTCTCCAGTGATTTGCCTCCTGAAGTTTTTCAGTTTTCTGGAGGCTGCGTGTCCTAGTGTATCAGTAATGCCAAAGCATGTGCATCCACTCCACATTAATCACAAGCGAACTGATCAATTTGAATGGAAGCTTAATATGCTTTGCTAATTATCTTAGTTCTCACATGAGTAACAAAGCCTTTTTTTTTCTCATTTTCAGACAAAGTGGACTCTGAATTGCTACAGGGTTACAGCAGGTACCTGCCTCATGATACTGTCATCATGACTGTCAAGGTAGCCATCCTCTTTGCTGTGCTTTTGACAGTCCCTCTAATCCATTTCCCAGTAAGTAGTCCTCAACGTTCTGAAGCTGGCAATAAGCAATGGTAATGCTAATGCTTTACAGACTGCAATATTTGAGTCGCATCTAGTCTTGTGTATCTTATTCACTGGTCAAGTGATTGATCAAAGACCATGTATTTGCATATGTTCCATGAAAGCTCAAAAATAACAACTAACCACTAAGCTAATTTGTGCTCTTGAGACAGATTTCAGATTCAAACTAGGCCACGGCATTGTTTTTAATTTAGAGAATCCAGAACTTCTAAAATTTATTTAGTTTGTTTTTTTTTTTTTAATTTTTTTTTTTTCCTTACCCCTTCCTAAATTGAGTTTTGCTGACTTGGTTTTTCCTTTCTACATACACGCACCCACACACAAACACACTTACATTTGAAAACTCAGTTGTAAATTAAAAACACATAGTGACCTGTTTCACAGAAAGACCCCTACTTTAGATCATCAGTATCATGGTTGAACTGAAAATTCATTGTTAGTACCAAAAAAATGTGTGCAGGCAAAACTATGTATATGGAAGTATGGATTACGTATCAGCTGACAACATACTGCTGTTTGCTACCAACCATGCTCAAGAAGGTGAAGCATTATCCCCCAGACTTCCCTTTGGCCCTGCAAAAAAGGAGTAATTCCTTAAGACTAATGGCCATGTGATAAATACTGCTTTAGTACTAAAGTAAACTCTATGCTACAAAAAGGCAAAACATGTAACTGTTACTAAATTTTTTGTTTTGTTTTTAAAATGTTCTTTCTCCTCTTGAATGATGTCATTCCTAAGCTTATGAAATTGAGATAAGATTAGAAGTGTGTGTATGTATTTACCCATGCAATGTTTCTCTTCATATCATGTAGGCAAGAAAAGCTGTGTTGATGGTATTTTTCTCTCATCTTCCTGTGTCGTGGATTTGCCATATCCTTGTCACTTTAACACTGAATACAATTGTTGTGTTGTTTGCAATGTACGTGCCAGACATTAAAAATGTATTTGGAGTAGTTGGTAAGTTGTTGTGGTGGTTGTTTTTTTTTGTTCCGCTTTTCTTCAAAAAATTAATTATGATGATAAGTTAATGTACTTCAGTCTTGCTCTAAGTGAAATCTTACTTTCTGTTCTTTAAAGGTTCAACCACATCAACGTGTTTGCTTTTTGTTTATCCTGGACTATTTTATCTTAAACTTAGCAGAGAGGACCTTTTATCACGACAGAAACTCGGGGTATACTTTTTTTCATGTGTGCTAATTATATTTAAATGGGCTCATTTTAGATGCATCTCAATATGCTGTAGAGCATGTAATCCAGGGGGGCAAAGTTCTTGCTCAGAGATTTTGTGAACTGCAATGAGAATGTTTTGCTCTATTCCTCATGATAGCTCTATTCTTTCTGAAACTCCTTCTCCACAAGAGAATTTTGACTAGCAGTTTGTCCATGTGCTGGGCTGTTGATCTGAATACATGCTTTTCCCTATAGTTTTCAGCTGTTGACTTTTAATCCAATTTCTCTTCAGTTTTTACGCATTACTCTCACGTTGACTGGGCAGCTGGGCCAAAGCCAAGCTGCATTTAAGTGAAATGGTGTTTATGCTTGTCTTTTATGTAAGCCTTCTCAAAAACATCTTCTCCACCCATCCCTTTCCTTTTCCCCTGCCCCCATCCCGTTCTTTTTTCTTCTCTTTATGGTTTCTCTGTTGGTGTAGTAGGTTAAATTCCAGCTGGAATTTGTGCAGCAGCTTGCTTTTTGCACTGTAACGGTCTACATTTTAACCACTGCTCAGCAAGGCAACTTCATGACAGTGGCTAAAATGGTGACGAACCGTTTATACATAGTCCTTCTGCCATTCTTAAAATTCATAGGGCTGCTCTTGTATTGACAAAATAAGGACTCTGAAAAAGTGTTTAAGAATGATGCTCTCAGGCCATTTAAAGTCTTGACTAGTTCCAACAGATTTGGGGCCTTACAAATTGGCAAGCAACCATCTCTTGAGCTGTAGTTTTATTATCATTTGGCTGCTCAAAAATGTAAAGAGTCCATTGTAACTAATTAAATTTTGAGTCAAATACAAATTCAGTTTCTTAATTCATTGAGTTGTAAAGGGCAATTTTTTAATTTATTTTTTTCCCAGCTGACAGACAGTGTGAGCAGGCAAACCAACTGCCCTAGAGTTCCCAATGAGACTATCCTAGAGCAGGCTAAGTTTAGTTTTTCCCTTAACAGAAACCTTGTGTTTGAAGACTGAGTAATTTGAAACATTAAAGATTTTTATAAAAGACACTGTTTAAACCTGTTCTTAAAGGATTTTTTCATCATTAGTTATGAGTTTTAGAAATAATGTAAATTCAGTAAAAAATTAATTTTTGTTTTTGTTTCTTGACAGGCATGTGCATTGGTTGTTTTTGGCATTTGTGTTGGCCTTCTCAGTTTAGTTCTAATAATTTTCAATTTGATTGACCAATAACAGCCTATTGTTGGTGTCTGAACTGAGCTGCAGAAGGATAAGAACCAGAGACATGTCAAAACTACCAAGATGAATGCTGCATATCCTCAGGGAAATACTGACCAAAGCTATCTGTGGAAGAAATAATGCTCTTTCTCACTGCATTAGTGATGTTCCTTTAATCTTGAGTCATTCTCTTCAGTTACTGGACAATTAGTCTTTGCCATTCTAAAATAATAGGTTTTAATTATGTAATCATGATGGGTAAAAAGATCTCTGAATTTCTGCAATGCAAAAATGGTTTAGTGCACGTGGTGAACAAAAGCAGAGCTTTGAAATAACTTCTCTTTCAAAGACAATGAGTTGGATCAATCATGATGTGCATATCTTGATGTGTGCATTTAGGATAATACACACATTGTTCTAAACAGTGAAAAGAGTTCAATTGCTTGAATAATTTCCAAAATTTCAGCCAGTTCATATTAAGAACTTCCTGATTCCAGATGTTTACCCTAATTTATGCTAACATGGATCCAGAAACCAACTGCCTTAGCCCAGTTTAATGGGCACATCGTGGTAATATTTGTTAATTGTTTTTTGAAATACAGTTTTCATACTTCCATGTACTTGAATCATACCGAAGTAGTTTTTAAATTAGAAGGCTTTGCCCATCTAGCATAATGGCTTTTAGTAGCATTAGGAAGTATTTCCATTTTGCTGTTAATAATAGACATTTTTCAACTAATACCTATTTTGGGATATTATGCAGTGCACCTCAGTATTTCTCCCAGTAAAAGATGTCTTTTGTGTTTCTTATTCCTATTTTTACAAGTGTTTCATATTTGAAATAGTGATTCTGTGTTTTATGTACTGTTGTGTGTTAGAAGGTTTGGGTTTAAAATGTGAAATTCTGCCTCTGTTGAAGACAAAGGAAGTTTACATTTATGGAACCCTAATTTTATCTTGGATCTCTATAAACTTCCATGTACATTATTTTCCTAGCCTAAATGAAATGTGAATGCAATTTTCAACACCTAGCCGGGTTCTGTTGAACGTGGTATTGAGGACCCACTGCAGAAGTTCCTCGTATTAGCAGAAAAGTAGTAAAGCAGTAGCTGATAGCGTGGTAAGGTTTTTAAAATTTGTTTCTATCAGATAGGATCTGAGGTCTTTAAAATAGCTCAATCTCTTCAGAGACTTTATGCCCTGCGGAAGGAGCTAAGCCTCCACAGAAAGGGCTTTTAGTTAAGAAATCAGCCTCATATGGTAAGATTAAGAGAGTGGGAAAGATCTTCAGTATTTCCAGATGAAATCATTCTTTCAAGTTACCTTAGGACTTTCACATCTGAGAAGTGGAATAAGACACAAGTGAATCGTAGTGAAGTAATACATTTATGCAACATGAAAGCAGCTAGTAAGTGACATTTTAAATAAGTTTTTCTGTCCATAAAGTGCAGAGTTAGCAAATTAGTTGACTATTGCTAGAAAATTCTGCTGAGGCAGTTCTGTTACTGTGTTGACTTACAAGCTGAGGTAGGGGAGATGCCCCAGACCTTGGCATTCTAGCTTCTTACCAGTGGCTCTGTGCTGTCAACCTTTTTAATCAGTTAACATTGGATTTGGAAAACACTGACTGATGTGCCAACTTTAACCCAACTGCAATTGAACGTGCTTGATCCTCACATGACTAATAGGGAGGAACAGCAATAGCAGAGTTGGAATTGCCTCCTCTGTTCCTGAGCTGACAAACTAGGATTTCTCATGTCAACAGATCACTCTGTTCTCTCAGGATCTATAAGATACTTCTTGGTTTTGATAGATGGCCTTAAGGCACCCAGGTGGTGCAGCAAAAAGGAATTCTTTTTGCTTGGGGATTATCCTACTTAGGAGTTTAATATAGAAATAGGCCTGCGTGGTGAGGCTGGGGAACTAACAGACATTTTGGTAGGATCCCAAATATAATGGTCCCTGGAAAAGACGGCAGTTACTTTTAGCTAGCAGAGGTTCCATGACACAATATGAGCCATCTGATCGTTTGTCAGTACCAGAAACAGCATGTCCAGTCTTAGCCAGAAGTTCACAACTACTTCTGTGGCACTGGCGGTGGGTTTTGACAAGTGTGTTTTACTAAGAGAAAACCAACATGACCACAAGATGTTACATGTTACCTGCCAAAAAAGTAAACTGAGTGAACTCACTCAGGGGACAAGAAAAGTGAGAGGAGGGCCTAGGATTGGGGCTGCCTTTTTCAGCAGCAGCAGCAGCCGTTAGGTAGCACAAAACATCATGCTTTGTCCAGCAGTTTTGCTTCAGCAGGTTGAAGTGTGTGTGTGCACATAAGGGATGCCTCTAACTGGAGGTCTCTGGCCTCCTTTGATCAAGGGATCAAGCAGACTTTCTCATCGTTGTGTGAATATTAATGGTTGAGACTCCCTCCCTATCTTGCCTTTACTCTTGCAGCTCTCCCAGGTTAACTCTTGATAACCAGATGTAGCTGCCTTCCTGCCTGTGGCTGCCCTCTAATAGCTGTGTTTCACAGGTTTCGTTACACTGTAGGGATTTGGTCATTCGGTATCTCTTGGCAAAAAGCTAAATACGTACCTTATAAAAATGTACCTTGAGAAAGTAATGACAGCTGTACATCAGGAAGTGATTTTCTGTCTGACTGAACCAAAACTTTTAGGAAACCTGGAGGCCTTACATTCATGTGAATGAACTGCAGGGTGTTTTGGGTTTTGGTTTGTTTTCTTTCCAGACACTAGAATTTAGGAGGAATATTTACTAGAAAATTTCTGGAAGTTGTTTCTCATTTAGCATATGCTCTTGTAGCATAGTGTTAAGTAATACTTGTAGGACATCACTGCAGTCGCTTTACTTTGAACTCCAACCAGCAAGACTTAGATTTTCTGTGAAGGTACAGAAGTTTGGCAAAGCTTTGCTGAGGTTTTTTTCTCTTTCCTCCCAGAAGAAGGTGAGTCTTGCCATGCACTGTGGTGCCGTGTGCATACACAAGCAGTTGGGTTTGTGTGCATTGTCTTAAAAAAATGTGACTAATAAATACCTGAAATAGTGTTAATTTTACAGTCAATTCCTGTAATGCTACAGAAATCACTGCATCATTGTTTTTAATCCCTGTATTATCATAACTAACCTGGCTATTACCTAATTGTTGTAGTAGGTAGACTTTGGAATGATGAATACCAGTGTGTGAAGTTAATACTTGGTGAGAATGAATGGAAGCAATTCACACCTCTGCTGGAGCTCCATTATTACATTTTGGCTGCGAAGCAGAAAGGGTAGTAGCACAGGGGGTTACAGAACGTCATTATTGTTCAACTGAAAAAGAGTTACAAATATGGCTACTTTTAAGTTTCTAACTTAAAATATGGAGAGAGGGAAAGGGGCAGAAAGAAAAAGAACAATAATTTCCAAAGTAAGAAGGCTGCATGAGTGCTTTCCATAATGAAAAAGCAGAGGAAGGACTTCGGGTTTATCCTTCACGTCTCCCACAGTGTTCTGTTCCCTGTGTCTGTGTAAGGGTTTCACTACATTTGTGCACTTGTGTGCATTTTTTTGAGCAAAAATGTGCTCACTCAAATGCCGATAAATAGATCTTTATTTATTCTTGTGTACAGGGTTTGGGTTGGTTTTTTTAATTCTGAATTTCCAGATTTATAAATTTCAGTGGTTCTGCTTTATTACCTGTAGTTAGCATTTTCTAACCTTCTTTGCTGAAGACGTGACAGGAATGAATGAAGGGGGCCGCCGTTTTTCTGGACTCACTGGGAAAGGTTGCCTTTCCCCAGCTGACCAAGAACAACAATGATGGGAAATGAATTGGTCGTCTTTGGTTTGTTTTCTCTCTTTCTCCTGTTTCATTCCTGGTCTGTTGAAGCTGCTCAATTTTCAGATGGACTGTGGTAAGCTGGGTGTGGAGAGTGTCTTGTGTAAACAGCATTGTAGTAACCAGTACTGCAGAACAAAAACACTCTACACCCCTTTGTTTTGTGGCAGATGCTCATGTTTTATTCCCATGTTTCAAAACAGTTTGTATCTTAATATATTGATTTTCATGGCAGTAAGTTTGTTTAAAATTCTTTCTTGTGTCCCTGTATAGTGAAAATTGAGACACTATGAAACTGTCCCATCCTCTCTCTGTCCATCCTTTCACCTTGCCCTTCAGTTTCTGTTAACACCAGTTAATGATACGAGGCAGGAATATGCCATTCCTGTACCATTGCTTGGTTTAGACCTCCTTTCCTGATAAAATCTGATTTAACACTTTACCTGAAATAGTTGGTTTACAGTCGACTTCCACATTGAAAGTGTTAGTTGCAGTTAGTCTGCACACAGAGAAGCCTCTGGAAATGTTTACTGCTACTTCCTGATGACTGCTGGTGGGAGAGAGTTTTAGTATTACAGAAGTGCTGCCTTTTCGTGGTGGTGGTTTTTGGTATTTGTGTTTCAGTAGTGATCATCCAACCACACTTCATGTGGAACTGGAATTCTTGAATTAATAACTCTGTGTATGTAGAAATTGCTTGGCTCATGTCAAACCTGTATGTTGTACAACAGATGCCCTCTTTTGAGTCTGTCCTTCCTCAGATTCCCTGTGGAACAGCCAGGGCATGTTCCAAAGATCCTAGAAAATAAAGAACAGTATTTGTGTAACTCATGGGATTGTCATCTTTGCTTTGTGTGTAATGTGCCTGCTCAGTGAAAGAACTGGGGCTGCTGCCTCTGCAGCTGGCTCTGGCTGTGCAATGGTAGTGCTGCTAGCCCCAGCTCAGGCTGTAGCATGGCTTTTGACAGGGCAAGGTGTCATTCCTAAAAATCATGCCTGGTTTGGTGGCGGTAGAATAGTTGTATTCTTACATGTGCTTTCCTTCATCAGTGTGGTGGTTTGTGATCCCTGCTCTGTTCTTGCAGAACCCAGCTTGAAATGGATGTGAGACATGGTCTGGGGAGCTGTTAAAAATTACTTCTCCCAGACCTGTTTACTTCTCAGTGCTTAATTTTACAATGAGGACTGCTCTCCAAAAGAAGATGTCCAGCGAGAACAGCACTTGATGTCCTCTCTGGTTTTGGTTTCATCAACAGCAAACTGCCTCTCCTGTGCTGTTCTGCTCCTCTCTACGAAACAAGAGGCAGCAGAAGAGATGTGGGAGGCTATGGCTGGGCAGCATGTGGCCCCGGGACAGTGCTGCTTTGAGGTGGGTGCCCGGTTGGCCTGGCACACCAAGCAGGGTGAAAAACTCCTGGAAACCCTTTGGGAAAGGCAGCCTCATGCAGCCGGGTGAGGGTCAGCAGGGAGGGCAGACTGCTTTAGTATGCAGCAGTAGCAAGCAGGGTGATGGCTGCCCTGGGAGGGCTCTGGAGCAGAGACCTGCTTTTTGGCCATAAATCATGGTGCTTTCTACTAATAGCTGTGAGTGTGGCTTCAAATGCTTTGCAAGGTCTAGGGGAGTCCTGAATAGAAGCAAAAAACGGAAAAAAACCCAAAAAAACCAAAACCACCCCAAACCCCTCATTACTGTGCTGCTGGCTCGATTCCAGAGCTGTCTGAATGCTCACCCACATGGAAACGAGTATCAGCAAATTTGCATTCACTTAAGAGTGTTTGTCCCAACTGGAGCTGGCACCAAACAGCACAAACCCCAAGTGCGATGCAGAATCTGATCTTGTGTTGCACCAGCTGCTAGTACCTGGTCTTGTTGCTGAGTGGGTCCTGCCTGAGCTTGGCATTTCCCTTGCCTCCAGCCTCGCTGCTCGCACGGTGGTGGTTTCTACAGCAGCCAGGCAGCACTCTGCACCTGGTTTAAATTTAAAGCTCGTTTACACATGATGTCACACTTTTATTGTCAGCCCAGTGAAGGTCAAGACAGTTCATTTTGGGAAGGTTTGCATTGTTGAGCCTTTACAGCACTGCCATTAATGCGTTCACCATCTGACTTATATTTCAGTTTTCTGGCATGATGTAACGAAGGCTCTAGGTGCATGCGATGAATGGGGTGGTTGGCACAGTGGCTGAGCAGCCTCGCTTGCAGAACTACTTTTCTGGAGGCTGAGAGTGGAAGTTGCTGTTCCATGCACCATGTAGCAAATTGCAGATCGGGACAGAGGAGGGTTAATGAGCCCTGGAAACTGAGGGTATTGTTACAGGCTGTTGCCTTTCAGGAGCCTGATCTTGCTGCTCCATTGACTGGAGTTGGGACAGTGTTCCTGGGATCTTGGTCTCTCCACCCTCACGGGTAGCTCCACTTAATAATGGGATTTACACACAGGGATGGAGAAGAGATTTGGGATGTGGTTATGATGGCACAGAACCCGTAGGGCTGGAGTTGAGGGCCATGAAAATCTCCGGCTTTATTCTTGCCTCCTCCAGGCCTGCTCTGCTGTTTCATTTTGTACATTGAGTCGGAAGCAGGGCTTTAGCGTAGTGTTTCCCCAACTGTGTTTGTGCAGCTCACGGCTGTGAATCTCCTGTAGGAAGGTTTAAGTAGCCTTTGTATTTTATGGTTCCTTACAGGTCTGGCACTGGGGATAGCTCGTGAGGCGTGCTCAGATTTTTGCGTCAGGATTTTGATGAACGACTTCCATCCCTGTTAAAGAGAGAAATGATGCATGCTTTTTATTGTCTACAGCTTACTTCTTTCTCCAAATACACAAATCAGGATTTGATCCTTCAGGCCTAAGCTTTCAAGAGCCTGAGCAGTGAAACAGTCAGCTTTATGTTGGTGGGTACCAGATGTGGATGCAGAGACAGTCTGGGCAGAAGCTGTGCCAAGGGGACTGCCTGTTAACCCATGTGTGTATGGCATTGGGGTAAACTTGTGAAATAACATCGACCTTCTGTTTTAGTTACCAGTCGTTGCATGGTTATAGGAGGGCTTCTCACCCTGAGCTTTGGGCAGAGGGGCAGAGGAATTTCCATTATTGCTCACTGACCGGGTGCTGACCAAGTTCTTCAGGGTTTGGAGTTCAGGGGTGCAGAGATCTATAGTCAAAGTCTCATGTGGTGGGTCAGAGATGTAGATGGAAGATATGTCTGGAGGTGACTTTGCTCAAAGAGGGAGAGCTGAGGTCACTAGAAAGCATCTGAGACTCAGCACTTCCATAGTCCTTTCCACTGCCCAGGCTCCAGAGAGGGTGTTACAGCCTTCACTGCCCTTTTGATGTTGTCTACATAGCTGAATACAGGGTCACCAGGCACATTTCTCTTGATATGTGGAATTTATGCCCCAAGCAGTGCTGCATCTTCAGAACATTGGTCTTTTTATTCCTCCTGGATGTGTGCTTTTCTCAGGAGTGATGCAGCACAGCAAGGTCCAGCTTGCAGACTGCGACTTGCCAGGCACAACAGTAAGGAAAGGGGGAGTGAAGAGCTAAAAGTCCTTTCATTTTATCAGTTGATAATTACCCATAAACTCTGTCACAGGAAGGTGGGCTGCTCAGGATTTGGAGGGCACTGAGACCGGTGAAGTTCAAAGGGAGTCATTCCCATGGCACTCTGGGGTCACCGGCTGTTACTGCGGCACGTCCTTTCCCAAGGGTCAGAAGGGATTCGAGGTGGAGATGAGCAAGAACAGCCTCAGCTGTTACACAAGCAATGATACTGTCAAGGACAACCAGGCCTCTTGCACAACGTGATCACCAGATGGGATTAGGGAGAAAGGTCTGTGTCTCAGGGGACAGCATTGCACAATGAGGTGTGCCCCATGAGGTCTGTCGTGCTCCCTGGCAGGGAGCTGTGTGGATACGGTCATTTTTAGTGCTCATCAGAGCCAGCTCCAAAATGGTGGTTGAAGTGGTCCGGTTTTCCTTTTGGTATTTGCTGGCACAGTTTCTGCTGCTGTTTTCAAGTTGTTTCTTCTGGAACCATCTGAGCAACAGGAACGTTTGGTGCTTTTCCAAGCGGGGATTACTTGAATGATGGTGGAGAGAAGACGTCTCGGCCTGGCTGCCAAATGTTAGTTGAAGACGTCTGTCTTGACATTCCTTAATCTGACAGTTCAATTTGGTGGGTCAGAAGCCAAGGAATGACATTTCCCCAGGGGATGCAAAGCCTGAGGCTGGAACTACATGGAAACGATGGACAGATTTCCCCCCCTTCCCCAAATTCTGAAAGTCACTGTTTGACCTTCCTGCAGCCACTGAAGCTGTTCCACCAGGGCAGGGGCATTGTGTTTGCCATGTTTTCTCTAAACAAGGCCTTTCCCTTGGAGCAGAGGTGTCACAGCGCATTCTCTCCAGCATGCTGCATTTCCCCACCACCCTTCACCTGCTCTGCAGGGGTGGAATACAAACACGAGGGCTTTAGGGGTCCTGGGAGAGACCAAGTGGAATTTCTTGCTTGGAAATGAACGTTAATGCTGAGAGATGGAGTAAGTGCAGCGTTTTGCCAGGCATAAAGAAGCTCCCTGTACATTTGTGGTTTGATGGCTTGGTGTTATCTGTTAGGCTCCAGCACCTGGGGCTCGGGGGACTGTGGAAGCAATCTCTGGAATGGTGATTTTGAGGGGTTTGTGCATGTTTTAGCCCCAGCTTTGACATGCAGGGCTTGCCTCTCCTGACTTCAAGGAGAGTTGGATTGGTCCTTTGAAGGTGTTTGCTTTAGGGATCTTTCCAGTGTGAAAGGCTACCAGAGCAGCCTTGGTCATATAAATGAACTTGGGAGTGACTTATAAAGTGCTTAACTTGCCTTCGGTTAAAATTCCTCGTTGTCCCTCCAGTCTCTACAGCTTGCTGTGTTAAATGAGTTCTTGGGAAGCTGAGAATTGATGTCCCTTTCTGTGCTGCAGAGGGAACACGCGTGACTTGAGAGGTCTAAAAAGCAGAATCTGACAGATGTTGCCTGTAAAAACTGGTGAAGTTTTGTTGGTCATTTGGTGAATTTAAAAGCTGTTTGCTGTCCTGTGCCAGCCTGGGGGCTTTGAGTGATGATCAAGAGCATGAGCAGGTGACATGGGTGTCAGAGAGTCAGTCCCCTTTTCTGCTGTTTTTCTGCTGCTGGGAAAGTACTAGGAGCCTAAATACCAGAGGCTTTCAATGAAGCCTGAATCATCAGGATCCAGCCCCTCAGGAGGGACTCCTTTTGCTCAGGCACAGCCAGGCTGGTCCTGGAGTAGCTGCAGGACTTCGTAGGTTGCTCCAGCTGCAGAGAGGCCAAGGCTACAGATACCAAGGTAAAGGGATTCCCTGGTTGCACTGTCCCCCTGAGACAGAAGGAAGGTGGCCAAGAGGGGAGGGGGAGGAGGGAATAAGGGGTCAGGAAGGATTTGTTGGGTTGCCTCCTGAGACTGTGCTGTTTTGCCAACCTGGAGCAGAGTGTACGTTCAAAACCACGTTGTACCATCCCTTCTGTGCAGGGGGTCTGCAGGGCTGGGGTGGGGACATCAGCCCCGCTGCTCTCTCAGCTTCTGTGTCTGAGCTACCCATGCCTCCCTGTGATGGTTGCCTGGTCTGCCCTCACTGCCTGCAATGGTCCTGTTGTGGTAGCCCGTCTGGAACTTCTTTGCCTTCAAAGAAATCAGAGGAGAGCCTGAGGTCCAAAGCCTATCACTCAGCCCCTTCTGAGCTGGCCAGAAACATGCTCGCCTGTCCCCAGGGGTCTAAAAGAGCCCTGGGAGGTGGCTCAGGAGGTGGGAGGTGCTCTCAGCACCAGCATGGCATGTCCCAGGCTGCTTCGCCAATACAGTTCCACTGGTGTTAACACCAGGATTATTTGGCCATGCCCATTTTTCTGGGGGCCAGGCACAGTTGGCCATCTCAACCCCCTGCAGTGGCATGTTGCTTGGGCACAGCAGCTGCAGGGGTTGGTGCTGCATTCTGCAGCTTCAGATGCTTTGGTGTCTGCTGAGCATCACTGAGCCAAAACACAGCGAGTGGCCTTGGTGCAGGGACATGTTTGGGGCTCAGCGTTGGGGTGGTGCAAGCATGAGGGACTGGGGCTGATGCCCAGGACGACTGTGCAGGCTGCTGACACCCTGGCAAGAGGTCTTGGAGCAAAATAAACCTTACTTCTAACTTTCCTTGCCATGTGGTTAACATTAGGTGCTGCCAATGTGATAAGTAAAACTTTGCTTCAACTAGGGCCATTGCAGCAAACATTTTGACACTTCCCACCCAGGCTGATCTGTTTAAAGACTCATCTTCTCTGGTTTAATTGGAACTGCAGAAATGTCCAGGTTGATGAAAGCAGCGTCATTATCAGGAGCTGCTGAGCAAACACACAGTTTAATAGGGTAGTGCAACACTTTTGCTTCTATTCTCTGTAAAAAAAGGCTGAAGTGGAAGGAGTGGACCCATTTGCTGAACCTGCATATCTAATTTTACTCCCTTGCTCCATAATGTTCCTAAAATAAATTTTTCAGTGCACAGCAGAGTAGGTAAAAAATAGTGCCGATGGCATCTCTGCTATCCCCATTGTGCTGCAAGGAGAGAGGGCAGCTGCTTCGCTGACCTGTCACTTGCCTATACCCGCATTCCAGGTACAGGGGCCATTTGCTCGTTGGGGTTTGTTTGACAAAATGGCCACTGGGGTTTATATATAGATCCTGCCTGTCCTGCCAAGTTGTCTTAAATTCTTGTAAGTTGAATGAAGTTGGAGGGGGTGGGAGAGGATCAGCTGTAAAATAGAGCTGCTAATCTGCGGTGCCTCCGGGGGAGCGTGCCGGGATGTCCCGTCACCCCCGGGCCTTTGAGCATCCGCGGGCATCCTGCTGGGAGGGGGAAGCAGGTGGTGCCCGCTTGATCCACAGAGGCTGCGACCGCTGCCGGGGTGCCAGGGGCTTGAGTGATGAGCGAAGGTTGGGAGGAATATTTATAGCTTGTCTCAGTGCTGGGCCTGGGGGGCGATCGCCACCCCGGGGATGTGAAGGACACAAGTGTTCAAGGGCAGCTCCCCAAGGACAGCGGGATGCAGGGACAGGGAGCACAAGTGTCCTGATGGTGAGGACAAGGGGTCTGCAAGGGGTGAGTCCCCAGCCCCTCCATCCATGTGTTGTGAGCAGAGCAAGAGAAAACACTTGGGGCTGGGGGGATAGTGATGCCCCCATGGGCAATCCCAGCCCCTTGCCTTGGGCTGGGCCTGCTGTGCCATGGGTACCCCTGGAGCTCTGCTCCTGGCCTGGAGCACAGTTCTACACTTAGTGGCTGCCCTCTTGTTTATCTGCACTGTTTTTGAGGATTGCACGGTTTCCTTTGGATCACGCTGCTTTGGTTGTGCCAAAAATCCCTCAGCAAAACAAAGTGTTTTTTGAGGTAGGAAGATGTTGCTGCGGCCCCCAGCATCATCACAGTGGGAAAAGCCCAAAGCAACCCTGGCCCTGCAGCCAGGCCCACATCTGCCCCTGGGTGTCTGTCTTCCCCTCAAGATTTTGGGAAGTGACCAACAGGGACCGGATTTGATGTTAATTCTTGTGTCTGCCTTGTCTAAATATTGGGGTTTTTTTTCTTTTTGAACATTTAGCTATGAACATTTAGCATATTTTTCACCTTTTCTTGAACAGAACAGGTTATCTCCATCAGAATTCAAGTATCTGCTTCATACTTCTCTAATGGCACTGATGTCAATTTTTTTTTAAGTGAACCCATATCTGTGCCAAAATGTGACTCTAGAGTCCCAGGATAAGCAGCAGAATTGTGCCATATTGCCAGTTTCACCGCTTTGGTATGAACTGGTAATGCCTCATGCTCAGATACAGAGGATTTGGGCTCTAAGGTTGTGCCAGCAGAGAGAGTTTCATCTTTGAAATGAAAAATGGTTTTATTTCTTGTGATCGTAGAGAAAAGTTGGGGACACAAAGCACAGTGAAGGTGTGCTCAATGCATTGTCAAAAGCCTCCTGGTGTGTAATGCCAGCTCACCAGCAGGGCATGGGGCTGACTCACAGGCTGGGATTTTCTGGTGCTCTTAAGTGGGTCCTTGAGCTTTTGAATGGGGAGGCAGTGAAGTCAAGAGAGGCAGATGGCCTCAGCCCACCTAGCAGGGCAGGAAGCTACAGCGGGTCCTTCAATAAGGGGGGGAGTGAGCTCCTGGGCAGAGCTAAGGGCATTCCTTCTGCTGCTTGCAAGGGGGGTTGCGTCCTCTAACAGAGGAAAGGTGCTGAGACTGCTTCCCCTGGTGATGCCAGGGGACTTGGGAAGGTGATTTTTGGGTTTAGGGAATATGAACACCAGTTTACTCCTCAGAGTCTGGTTCCACAGCACACACGCCCTTGGCAGCCACTGCCTGTGAGCAGTGATGTTTCATTCCTCAGACTTGACTTTTTTTGCCACACAGACATTATTTGACTCTCCAGTGATACAAGCCTTGTTTGCTTTGGGTTTTGGCCAGCTCCACTGGCAACTTTTCATTCCTCCCAGGGGTATTAGTACCAGAGACATCTTTCACTGGCAGAATTCCCCATCCATCCCTGTGCATGGATGCAGACCAGAAACCTGTCTGCCCCAAGACTCCTCTGGCATATGTGTGTCCAGGAGCTGCGGCTTTGTTCCTCAGGGAAGTTTGACTTCGGTTTTAGCTCAGATTAATCCCTCCTTTCCTCCTCCTCGGTCTGTCAAGCCCAGTGCTGAGACTGTTTGGGCCTGGCAGACCTGGGCAGAAACATCTGAGCTGTCAAAATCCGCACCAAACCACGAGTCATGTTGCGTCTGCCACTTTCTACAGTGGAATTTATTGGTATCTGTATGCACCAACGGGTCACTTCGGTGTTCCCCTGCAATGGAGACTCAGTACCTGCTGAAGGGGGCACACAATTCTCTTGGGTTTGGCCATGGTCAGTCCTCATCCTGGAAGAGGTAGGTTGCCACACTGTGGAGATATCTTGCTTTTCTCCAACCTGCTGGTGGCCCAGCCTTTCAGTAAACTGTTGTTGTTAAAAATGTGAATAAAATGGTTTGGGTTTTCTCTTTTCTTTCCTTTCCTTCCTTTTTCCATTGTTGCAGTTTGCCTGTCCAAGCTGATACATCTGCAAGAAACACTCAGGTCTACTTTATCAGATCTGCATATTAACTATTTTAGTAGTTTTTTAGGGTTTTTTTCTATCATCCAATATTGTGAAGCCCAGAGCACCGACTGCATAATCGTCTGTTCATGGCATGAGTGAGTCTCGGTGGGAAATAGTTTTTCAAGGATGACTTTGAGGCATGTTTCAGCCTTTGTTGACTGTGACTAAAGTTGTTCTCTGCTCATTCCATCTCGATGTGGCTTATGCAGAGTACCACACAGTTCATCTCAGTGTGGCCAATTCCACCTCTGAGCCTGGCATGGGAGGTTAGGCACCTTGGAAGCCTGCATACCTACATCCCTTTGTGCATCCAGGATAGAGTACGGCTGTACCTGTATATTCTCATAAATAACATGGGAATGAGAATGGGTCTCTCTCACAGGATCCCTTTGCTTGAAGGAGGGTGAGCTCTTAGGCTGCAGCAGCCGTCAGAGCCCTGGAAGGGGACCCCTTTTCAAGGCTGTCCTGCATCAAGGATGGGGAACATACACCACTGAGAACTATTGCAAATGCTACGGACTACTGCCAGCGATGCCTATGATGTTTGGTGGGGTGGTTCTGCTGCAACTTCGATGTGAACTATTAGCTTTGTCTTAAAGATGCACATATATTCCTCTATATCCTCTAGTTCAAACATCATTTTCTGAACTTTGGGCCTAGAAAAAATCTGGTTTGTTCTTCAGTGCTCTTGCTTTGTCCAGCCATGAGCAGCAGCACATCCCATATACACCGCTGGGGCGAGAAGGTGCAGGTTTGCTTTTATTCCAGGGCAGGTGTATTTACCATGTAACCTTGATGGGGGAATAGCTCCCATGAAACCACAGAGTTTGCTAGTAGATGAACACTTGGTACATAGGTGGTGTGGTGAAGCTGGTGCCCTGCAACTGGCTTGTGTAGTGCAATAAAAATATATTGGGTTCCTAAGATGTTGACCAATGGATTTAGGAAACAGATGATTGATTCACACAGCTGAGAAACAAGGACTGTAATATGTTTTGCCAGAGGAGACCAGTTTGACGGATGAGTTCATTTAAGGATTATGCTATAGATAGAGCTGTTGACAGAATGAATTTGTTTTTATTTTTCATCAGTAGGTACAACACAAAGCAGAACTAATTGAAGGTAGTTTCCTTGTGGCATCTGGTTGTGTTTCTTGCTTTAAGTCTTTCACACACTGTAAAATTACACCAAAGGCTTTTCTTCACTTCCATTTGCTTTCCAAGTTTTCCATCACAGCTTTTCAAATGGGCTCCCAGTGTGTCGGACACATTAAGAAACTGCAGAGTACACAAGAAACAGAGCTCGGCTGTCGTTTCTGTTTATTGCACAAACGCTCTAGTGCACATCACAAATCCACACCTTGAGCGGACACGCTGAGGTGTCCTCACCTTAGGGCTGTTGGCAAAGCTGAAACATGAATGCCCTTACAGATATTTTTTGATGGCATTTTAAACTGTGACCTGTGCTAAATATCATTCCCATGTGGACTGATCTCTTTCTGTGTAAGGCCCAAACCTGGAAGGTGATTATATTTACCCAAGGAGTTGCTCTGAGGTTGAAGGAAGGTGTTGACTTAAGTTCTGGAAATAGCTTTTCCAAGCAGCCAGAGAGAACAAATCCTGGTGGTTCTTCAGGGGTTTGGCTCGCACATTCATTGCTCTCCCAGTCGGACTGCTGTCGCCTGCCTGGCTCAGGTTGGGTGATTGCATCGGGGTCTCAGCTCTGTGAGTGCTTCCTTTGGCTGTTTGTGGCTGTTGTGGGGCTGCACCAGGATCTCTGAGCTGAGATCATGCAGGCCGTTGGGGTAGAAAACTGACCTCTCTGGTTCAAATGCATCCTACAGATTTGATCTGTGGGTTTTGTCTTGGTTTTTTTTCTCTCTTTCTTTTCCAGTTGTGGCCAAGTAAGAGTTTTCCAGAACTGACTCACATAGGGTCAAAGAACAGGAATGCAGCAAGCACAGTGGCGCCTGCCAAATTGACAGATTCGCAATCACAAGGGAGAAAATACCCCAGGTCTCTGCCACTGAGTCCAATACCTGAGAAGAAGAGTCCATGTGATTTCAGGATTATGTTGCAGGCTAAATTCTAGCCTTCACTTGGCCTCAGACCTGAACTTTAAGCACCAGCCAAAACATAATCCAAATTTGAGCACAGGCTATGGGTCTATCTCATCTTCTGCTCATCATATGTGCAGTCATTCAACAGAAGCTGAAATGTATTTTCCCTGCCAAGAGCTGCTGGTTTCCAAACAACTACATCAGCGCAGTGAGTGATGGAGTTTCCATCAACTGCTGTAGGCCAAATGCAGTCATCTGAATTCAGGTCTTGGCAGGTATAGAAAGTTGGAGTTGTCAGTGATTTTTATATGAAATTGTACTTAATTACGCTTTCTCGTTCTGTGTTTTAGTTCTCTTAAAGCTCTTGGAATTGCAGATGAGTGGGAGCTTTTTATCTCTTAGCTAGTGAGATTTTCTGTTCTTTAATTGACCTTTAAAATAATTTAGTCTGGGCTTGGATGTGGGTTAAATATAGCTGGTTATTTTCACTCTGAGTATGTAACACATGAAAGAACCTAGGTATCCTTTGAATGTGTTTTGACAAGCGCCCTGTCTGTGTGCAGGTATGTATTTATAAACATTTGTGCTGTGTGTATTAAAACGACACTTCCAAAATCAAGTACTTTCTCTCCTGTAGCAAAATATTTGTACAAAATGTAATGTTAGGTTTCAAAAAAAAAAAAAAAAAGGCAGTTCAAAAATAATAAGACACTTGTTGGAAAGAAGTTGGCAAGGAGGGGACATGGACTGAGCCCTCAGTAGTTATGAAGTGAACATGGAGCTGTTACTCACTTTATCCCATAAAACCAGGACTAGATGGTGCCTAAAGAAATCATTCAACAGCAAGGTTAAATGAAGCAAAAGGAACTACTTTTCTAACAGGCTCCATCACCTCGCTAGTGATGTTGTGGTGGCTAAAGCTTTCAAAGGACAGGATTAAACAAACTCATGGAAAACCGCACAGACAGTGCCTGTTCGCTGCAGAAGCTGTCATGGGTACAGCATCTGCCTTCTGAAGACCCTTAACTACTGTGGGTTAGAAGCTGGTTGGGTGTGGGACAGCTGCTCTTCCCTTTCTGGTACTTGTTTCCAAAGCATTTATTACTGACCCCTGTAAGAGATGAGATGTTGAGCTCCTGTTCTTATTAAATACAATCATTCTTATCTCCCTAATTTATCTGAAAAGCCCATGAATTCAAAGGAACTACTGCTTTCAAAACAGAAGCAAGATCCCAACAACTTCTTGAAGGCCGATTTCAGTTCAGAAATGAGCAACAAAAAAGAAAAAAAAAAAGAGGGAGAAGAAATTCTAAGTATTTGGCAGCAGTTTCCTCTGTGTTTTCCAGACACAAAGTCCCTCTCCTTTGACCTTCTTTTCCATTTTCTTCCTGATAGTGGAGACACCCCATTTGAGATGGGAACCCCTTCAACTTCCCACATTCCAGACATAGGAAATATTTAGCTGATTTATTTTTTTCCTGTGCCTGTTACTTCATCTTCCAGTTTTGGAGACCACAGGCCAAACCAGTATAGAGTCACAAATACCACTCTCCACCAATGCCAACCCTCCGTGTTTTGTGTGTATTAACTAAAGTGATGCCATGAGCTCTGGGGTCAGAACTTTGAGCATGGCTGAGGTCTTTGCTTCAGTAATGCTCACTGTCCTGCAGATTGCTCTGCTGGAAGGTTTGTTCAAGCAGATGCTGCTTCTCATGGTGCTGCATGAAAGTATCTTTGTGGCATTAAAATAGGGGACTAGAGCTGGGTGAGGAGATTGAGATATTTTTGCCTCTTTGGAAGATGTTGCTGGAATAGCACAGTACTATATAATAAAACCTGAGTTTAGCTAGTGAGACTAGGCACAATCACGCTTGTACAGTCTTGTAGTTCATATGAATAGGGCCAGATTCCTGTAAGCAGATGAATCCTCTCCTGGTGCTCACCATTTCTAATGTTTTAAGAGCCACCAGGAATCCACCTGGGCAGCATCACATCAGTACTCAGGCAGTGCATATTTGCATACTGTGTAAATGCATTAATTTGGAGCTAATTCTTCCCTTGCGGGCCTCACTCCCTGGAAAGAGAGAGAGACAAAAAAAGCTATTGAGTCTAATCCATAAAATGAAAAATTGTCAGGGGGACAGAGGAATCCTCTGATTCTGAAAGTGCCAATAGTTTTGGTGGTGGCAGTGCCAGGACTGAGGAATTTCTCACTCTTCTAAAACCCAGTACAGGAGGCAATCAGGCTAACACAGGAGGAAATACCCACCATGGGAACTGGTCCTTGTGAGCTGACCCACTATCTCCTGGAGCAGGAACAGCTTGGAAAGAACTTGAGATTCTGAGTGGGATCAGATTGGATGTAATTTCACATACCTGCATTTTCCTACCTTCCTTTTATCTCCTGGTCATCACTTCTCATCTTATGTTTGATACTAGAACAAGGCCCCGTCTTTGCTTGTTCAAAGCTAATGCCCGAAGCTGCAGCCTCCCTGAGGAGCTGGCTCTGGTTCATCATTACACTGCTGTTTATGTAGCCATTTACACCCAGATTCCTACTCAATTGCACTCTGCATATGTCTCTGACTGGTATAACGAGTGTCTGGAGCAGAGCATCATGTCTGCTCTGCTTCCTACTGCCTCCGTTCTCCAAAATGAAAGACTTCATAGGCAGAGCTCCAGGGGACTTCCACTGCTCTTATCTTTTCCCTTGACAACAGGGTGGGACAGTGCAAAAAGATCAGCCCAAGTCCAAAAAGTGTGGTTGCAGCAGTGAGAGTGAAGATGGATGCATCGCAAGCATTCTTTGGGAGGAAAAGGAATGGAAGGAAAAGGTAAAAATTACCCATTCTTAGATAGTAAAACACCTCTCGTCCACTCCCCTGACAGCCTGTGATCCGAGTCATCAAATTTCCTTCTCCTGTGACTGCTGTTGCCACTTTTCAGGGGGTGGAAACCCCATTAGCTTGGACCTACCAGTGCCACTTGGCAGCTGGGGTGATTTACAGGAGAAAAGACTCGTCATCTTCAACTGTCAAGGCAGGATCTCCAGCTTCATTAGAGATACTTTTACTCTGCAAAATGATTTACTGCTCAAGCACAAGGTGGTCATTTTATCTCTTTACTTCCCCCTTTGCTCATGACAGACTGGATCCCGTGCAAAATCTGCTTACAGAACTAGTGTCAAACAAGCCAGACAAAAGCTGCTTCACTTTTCATGAGCCCTCCTGCGCAGTCTGCTGGAAGACAACTGCACAGCCAATTGCTGTGTCCATTTTGCTGGCACCTCCAGCATTTTATGCAGTGTCTGAATCTCAGCAGGCACCTCACACCTGCTAATGGCTTTGCAAGTCAGCCAATCAATTGGTTATTTACGGCAGGCATGTCTCAAAACTGTCGGGTCAAGTTTTCCTGCCCTGACATATTTTGTTCAGAGGAACATGTAAATCCTCTCCTGCCATTTGCCTTCTGCGTGTGAAGACAGTGGGCTAAAGTTTCCAGTGATAGCAGCAAACTGTATTTTAAAGGGTTTTTCTCCTGACAGTTAGGGGCTTGGGCACTTTGTGAGTCCTGAATCAGTTCATACTGCGAGATTTATAGGCATTAAGCTCTCTTTCTGGTGTCCTTTAACTCCAGAGTTTGAAGTTGTACCCAAGGAAATTGAGACCTCTCCACTGTTTCAGTGTTTTTCTATTTAGGGTGCTCTTCTGAAACGTCAGGGTGACATGTCAATTAGGTGCTCTCAGATGAGATACAAGAAGGGGTGCAGAATTCCCGCGCTTGCAAAGTTTGATCCTGCAGCTCCAAAATCCATAGGCTCATGAATGGGAGGATGAAGTACTTTATGCAAATAAACTCTGGATTTCATTATCAAGCCTCTAAAGACCATAACGCTCCAGTTATTTGCAGCTACGTATATCTAGGTGCTACAGCAATACGATTCAAAGTTAACCAGAAGACTTCCCGATCTTGAAGACTTAAACACTAACCATCAAGGAACAACTATTTACAGCAGCACCTACTATGCATGACAGGCACCACAGTCAACTGCAAAGCATGGGGTAGTTCCTGGGCACACTGTTTATAAGTGGATGAGACAGGATCACAGTCATCTTTCTGTTCAGCCTAGATGGATTTCTTTTCAACATATGTGCATGTTTAGAAGCAGAAAAAAAAAAAACGTGTTATAAAATTGAGTGAGGGAAATTAAAATAAACCCATTTCCTAAAGCCATGAACACTGTGCTACATTTCAGTGATTTGAACAATAAATTGCTTTCGAAAAGAAACTAACTCTTAATGACACAAAGAGGAGATTTTGTTTGGTTTCATGTCAGAAAATAAGGCTTTTCCCATCAGGAGCTAAAGCAATCTTGTAACTGGTAACAAACTGCATACACACCTTCAGCTTTCAACATTTCTAGAATTTGGAAAAGATAATCTTGCAAATCAAGGCTCTTTAAGTGTCTTTGCCCCCAACACTTAAATCCAATTCAGCTGATAACAAATACCTGCCTGCCAATATTTGGACTGATCCACATAATTCCATTAGGTAAAACCAGGGGTACCTTTCTCTGCCTGTGGCCAGTAGCCTGTGCAGAATGGTGTGGGATTCATCATCTTCCTATTCCCAGAGTGTGGAAGTGGTGGTTGGAGCTGCTGAATGGTGATGAGCCAATTGTAAAGGTAAGGGCAAAAATGACAACATGAATCCAGCCCTGGAGTTAATGTTTCTTCTTTCAACCTTTCACAGAATCAAAGTATCTGGTAGAGAACCTTGAACCTTCCAAGTGCTGCAGTCTGTGCAAGGTGACCTCTCGTTCTCAGATCTCACTGACTTTTCCAGCCCTTCCCAACCCTCCAAGGTAGTGATTTGTGGACCTCATCCCCCAAGAAATAAGTTCAAATCTTGACATTGAGTCTTCCAGCCCACATGGGACTATTTGCGTGACAAGAGCACATGAGAATAGTTCTAAGGCCCCCAGCCTTACCCCAGGGAGGGTTACCCTCACCCTCTGCATGCAACCTGCTCTGAAGAGACCATCAGCTCTGGGTTCTCTCTGGAGGAGAGGAGGAGTGACTTTTTGGAGCTAGCTTAAAATGTACTGAAATTGTGTGGCCTTTAAGTCACCACCTGATGGAGTTACATGCATTCATTTAGGTCCATTCTCTGTAAATGGTGAAGGTCCATCTCCTTCATGGCATTGAGGATGACTTCTGCTGATGAGGAATAAATTCCACTTAGGATGACTCAGTATTTGCAAGGTATTGTGACATTTCTCTCTTTACAAATGGAGACCACTTAAGCTCTGCAATTTTTTGAGGCATGGGCATTTGAGAGCACAAACAGATCTTAATGAGAAGATATAAACACTGAAGTGTTAACCCTTGAGTGAACTCTGAAACAGCTGCACAGGGAATGTGGAGCTTGGAAAAAATTCCTTTTATGGCACTTCTTTAGGTGATTTGATGAGTCTTTTCAAAGGTGAATAGGCCCTTGTTGGAGAGTGGCAATGCACTAGCGCATGTGCACGTTTATAACTCGTCGATAGAAGGCAAGGCAGGCATCTAAAGATGCTCTGGCAAATGGAGGTTCCTTCGCTGTGATGTGTTATCAGCTCCATGGCTGCGCAGGGAAAAGCACTGTGTGTGGTGGAAGTTTTAAAAATCATTTTCATCAGCATGATTAAATACTTATTACATGAGTCAGTCATACGGATTTCATTAAAGCAGTGATCTCAGAGGAGCCTCCTCATCTGTTTATGAAAGCCATCTGGAATTACGGATGGTTCAAGAGGAGGATGAATGCAGCTTAGTGTGACAGAAGCCCAGTTCCTCTCTCAGGAGCCTGCCTGCACCAACCCATGTTGCACTCCTTGTCCTGCACTCAGGGAAAGGGGGCTTTTATTTTTCTTTCTGCACATTTCTGGGCAAGGAACCAAGGCCTGACATGACTCTGACAGTGAGACTTTAAATATACCCTGTTGGGATGTGACACAGGCACCTTTCTCTGGTGGCAGGATATAACACAGCTTTAAAAAAAAATGAAATGGAGGCAAGCTTTTGTACTGGAGGCAAGTGTACCTTGAAAGGAAAAGCTTAATGAACTTTAACCAGCCTTCCAAGATCTTTATTAGTTGCCCCTTTATCAAATTAAATTCACACTGTGCTAGGCAGCTTAAGTACTGCAAGTTGATGTCATGTGCTAAGTGCCAAAGTAGGCTTTAATTGGCTGTTTAAATGAGAAAAGGGGTCCTGCTGCGCAGCACATGCACGTACACACACAGAGCGAGGGGGGCGGGTGGGAAGGAGTCTGGCTCCTGCTCTGCCCCTGCTAAGATAGCAAACCAAGGTACCAGATTTTTCTTGTGCTAATGGAAAGGTTTTGCTCTGTGTCAGCCACGAGGCCAAACAACTGAGGGACAATTTGCATGAAGGTCCCTAAGCTCTGTTCCCAGGATGATATGTGAAGCAAGGCGGCTTGTCCATGGCTCAAGCAGATATGCTGCAAGGTAAGCTGGGATGAGATGCTCACTCCAGAAATGTTGTCCCATGGAGTTACTCAGGTCCGGCTCTTCTTGAGCAGCTTTCCTGAAAAATGCCTGCCGATCAGCCTGGCAGGGTTTTAATAAGGAGTTTTTGTATTGGTACAGCCCAGTTTCATAGATCATGAATTAGTCACAGATGTCAACAGGAGTAGCCTGAGCTGTAAAGGCCAGATGAAGATGAACGGGGTCACTTGTCCTGGAGAAGAATTTTGATCTTAATATGTTGCAGGGGCAGCAGCAGTGACTGTGGAGTTACCATTACAGACAGATGCTAAAAAGGGGAGTCCTTTGCCTTCCCAGTGGGAAGCTCTGGCCTCCCAGGAGGACCAGTTAGTCATACACAGAGAAATCCTGCTGGGATTGCTTGCGTGGGATCATCCAAGATGACCACTCACATGACTAACGCCTCTAATCCTTCACAAGAGGAATGAAGAATTAACTGGTATTGGTGATTCTTGCTCCTGCAGCCCAGATGTAACAAGGCAGAAGGTGGTTCTGGAACTTGCTAAATTGAACAGTTGTTTTCTGTTAGCACATGGTCTTAAAAAATGTGATTTGAGAAGCTTGTTAGAGAGCTAGTGTTAACATCTAGTCGCAGTGCAACTGGGCCCATCTGGGCCGCAAGCCTCCCGAGGATCCTGCTTTTGCTATGCAGCTGTATTTTCTCATCCTGCTCATCTTCCTCGCTTCTGAGTGCTCATGCTCAGCTTTCTCTTGAGCCGCTATGGTGGAAAGCTCCAGTACTGCCTGAAAACACTCTCCCTGCTCATCCTGACCCATGGTGCTGAGCAGCAATGGCAGTGAGCCCTCAGCTTGCTTTCCACAAGACCCAGGCTTGGGGAGCCATGGCTCAGGAACACCCTCAGCTGCTGTCCTGCTGCTCTCCTGAAATGATGCTGGTGGTGCCAGGAGACTTTGCAGCAGGGAACAACAGCATCACGGCAGCATCATGGGCACAGATCTCTTTCTTTTCCTCCTTTGTTACGCATGCAAAAAGCATTTCTCTGCTGTTAAGAAGCCTTGAGGCAGATGTCATGCTCCCTTCCTTTCCCTCTCTCTTCATTTTCCCCCTGCCTTCACTTCCAGCCCTTCTCTGGTTTCCTCCCAGCCCCTCTCATATCTCCTTTCCTGAGTTTACCTTCTCCCTCTCTTTCCTACAGGCAGGAGGAGAGCCACTCGCTTCCTGCATCAAGCTGGACACTTTGGGGAACTCCTGTCTCCTCTCTGCAACTTGCAGCTTATTTTATCTGCCCCCAGGGGATGGTTTTCATAAGGCAGCAGTCAGTGTGGAGGTGCAGAGGCTTCCGGCGCTCGCACTAACCTTCATTCCAGCATTAAAGATAATGGATACAATGGAAAATCAATGGAGAATATGTAACTTTATCCCATTCATAACTACATATTGCATTACACCATCGCCTTCAGATACATAAAAGTGATATATGGCTGAACTTGGCAGGAAAAAAAGAGCACAGGAAACAAATATCTTGGGTAAGACCCACAGTCTAGGTATTACCTATATAGCAAATAGGCCTGAATATCTTTTGGTTTTCATGAAATTTTGCTTCATAATTATTTTCCAGTAATTTGCAAGAGTGTAAAAAATAAATCAAGGCTTTGTGCATATTACAGATTTCCCATAAGTGAGATGAGAGAAAGAAAATGACTGCTTGAGTTTCCAGCCTCAGCCAGATGCCAGATCTGTCAGGAATACTGCTTTTTCATATTATACCAGTGGAGGAAATTATTGCTGCTGTTATCTGCCCTTTGGTCAGTAGCATATTCTGCACCTTGGCTAATGTGCCTTTGTGGTGCAGCCACCTGCACTTTTTCGAGGAGTTCATCTAATTACAGGGTAGATGGGTCAGGCTACATTTCCTATGGGCTGTCTTCTAACATAGGAAGTTATTAATACTGATTAGCTGAAAAAGTCCAGGTCTTCACCAGGACGTTTCCTGGCTAATATTAGACACACCTTCTGTACTTTAAGGTGTGATGGATGATAAGAACCAGTAGTACGGCAGCTGAGGTTTTACGGCGGTGGGTGCAGCACGGGACAGACTGTCCCAAGAGGTTTTTTTTCTTACACCTTTGAATGAATTCAAGCAGACAGACTGGAACGAGAATGGGAAAATAAAGGTAGAGGGCACAGCGTTGGATGTGTGAGTCCCTTAGGAAATGATGAGGGATGAGCACAGTGCTGCCTCTGGTCTTGGTGCTTGGCAGCAGAATAGAGTTATTGGGAAATTTTCCCTTCAATAGAAAGAAATATCTTCCCAAAGGAGAGCTGGAAGTTCCTAGGAGATGTTGTCCTAATGCTTAAGCTCTTTGTTTTGGAAGAAGATTAGAAGAAACTTGGCTATTTAATGAGAATTAAGCAGACATAGCTAAGCTCTAACAATGGGCATAACAGAGACCAACCGGGGGCATGTTCCTTGCATGACCCTTGGGATAACTAGAATTCGGAGACAGAGAGGAACCCATGAATAAGATGAGGCAGAACAGTCTATTTTCAGGTCTTTCACCAATTTGCAAATACATGCTGAGATCTTTGCCACCCTCTGTTTCACCCTTTGCTTGCCTCCTCTGTGCAGACTACCAGGGCCAGGAGCTGTTGGTAAAGTCTCAGATTCATGCTGGGTTGAGGTGGGTAAGCTAAGCTACACTACTTGTCATCACTCTGGGTGAGGAGATGGAAAAGGGGATGTACTGTGGCACAGTGGATGGATGGACAGGACCGTGGTGGCAATGGCAAGCTCATCTTGTGCCTGCCTCTTAGATGGGGGATACGGGAGTGCCCATATGCTTGAGCAGAGTGACTGTGTTTCAGATAGAGACATCTGACCTAACTCTGATGAGGCAGCAAAGGAGTGGAATTAACAGGGTGGCATGGCTGCCCCAACTTGTGACAATGGGGTCTTCACCACATGGAAAATTTTAGGATGATAAATCAGAAGGCAGAAAAGGGGGACAGATGGACAGCGTCTCCAAGATTTATCCAAGTCATTCAAAGTTTAATATGGAACACAGCCAGAAAATTCTAAAGATACAAGTGGTTATACCTTAAAAATAGGTAGAATAATGAAGTCCCTACAACCAGAATTGGAAGCCAGAGGGACAGAGATTAAGTATTTTAAACGTTCATGAACCCAATCTTGTATCACAGATGCCTTGCTGTTTTATTTCTTGATTTATTTGACTTTTGCAAGCCACAGAAAAATTGTACGTGATGTTTTTTCCTTTTCAGTTCCCACTACTGAGTTTGCAAAGCTTGCCAAACATGGAGAACTTCACAGAAATCAAGAAGAAAAAGCTTCCTGGCTGGATTTTCCATTGCTTTCTCAGCTGTACCGTGGTGGCTCCTCTAATTTACTCTGCAACCAGAGGGGACAACTGCACACAGCTTGAGCATGCGAGATAGGAGAGAATCAGTGGCACGTTGCACCACAGCTGCTCGGGAATCTAAGGAAAATTGATTTAAGGTGAAAGGACTGAGTTCTCTTAGCACACTGGGTAAACAAGGAGTGCATTTACTGGGGACCATGGCATTGCATGAGCACAACCTGGTGAGAGAAGGGAAAACAGGTGGGAAAACCTTCTTGCAAGGTCCCTTGGTTTTATATTCTCAGTCATACTTGCAGAGCACGCACATCATTCATACCAACAGGAAATTATGCTTACTTTGTCCCTCACTTTCCTGGTTTAGATTTCAGCTCCTCCTGTGTAATACCAGCTAGTACAGATAAAGTTATTTTACAGTATGAAGTGTGTGCTATGTATGAAGGTGCTTCTCCAAATAACTTAACTAATGTGTATGACACTATCCCCTGTAAAAGGCATAAGTATTATCCCCATTTTACAGGTGTGAAAATCAAGGCAATTTGGTCATGGTGTTGAAAGGAAATTATGTTGAACTGGCAGCACTGAAATCATGTAACTTATCCCACTTCTTGACTGTAGATCAGAGTTCATACAGTCATGTTCTATAAATATCTGCCAGCAAGTATATGTGGGCTTCATATGAATGTAAAAATCCCACCTTCCCTCAGACTTTTGTTCAGTGTCTGAATGTATCCTCCTCGTACCTAGTTCTGCTGTATTTGTTCTAAAAGTTCATAACTTGAGTCACATGCACAAACTTTAGAAATAATATTGCCAGAATCTGCTATTGGATAATACTGCCCAGTCCTAACCTACATTTTTCATGTCCCAGTTGCAGATGAGATGGAAAATCTGAGCTGCTTTGGCCAGAAGCCTATCGTGGATTTGGATCCTCCTTCTTCCTTCCCCCCGCTCCAAATGTGCAATTACTGCTCTACTTCGCAATACAGAAAAGCAAGATACTCCTGTTTCTGATGGCTGGAACTGAGATGATTGATTTATAAAGTAAAATGGCATGCACAGCAGTAGGCAAGAAAGGGGTGGGGGTGGGGGGCAAATAAGTGAGAAACTACTTCTAGGGAATAAGGAAAACAACAGAGGGTAGGATTTCTTCCTTAGTGAATTGCTTTTACCCAGGAACATTTAATCCTAAAACAAATCCAGAAACTCTTGTGAGTTTATGACATATGACTGATATCTTGAAAGTTTACAGCCAATTGCAACAGACTGAGATGACATTTAGGCAGCTGAAGCCACATTCACTATGTTTTGCAAGGAAAAATATACTGCCTGGTGGAAATGGTATGCTGTTGTTGGGTGGCAGCTTGCATCATTATTAGGGATGGCAAGGATCTATGGGACATTTGTACTTGAAATACGCAATTTTAAGCAATCTGGAGCTTACGGGCTGGGCATTTGTTTGTTTGCTTGCTTTTGTATTGCTTGGGTTTTCTGTGTGTGCATATTTTAGCTAATGCAAAAATAGAGCCTCTTTCATTGCAACATTTCACAGAATTTTCCAGCTTAAATGAGCCAGTTTCCAAATCAAAAGGATAAACCCTGATGAAAAGTTGGCTTCTAGATGTGAAATTGTTCATTATCTACATTCCATTGGCTTTTAAAGGGAAAAAGAAAAATTCTATAATGAAGGAAACACACATTTTAAGGGGTGGTGGTGTAGCCATCCTCTAGCAAATGGTAAAAAAAAGTGTCAAATCGAGGAGGGTGTCTTTTTCCACCATTTTTGCACAGTTCTGGTTGCCTTATTCTGCTTGCAGAATACAACCAAAGACCCCCCCAGTGGGTACAGTGGAAATGCTCGGGAATGAAAAATATCTTTGATTTACAAACCACTACTCATCTTTAAGGAGCTGCCAGGTCTTGTGTTACTGGTGACTATGTAAATGCAAGCAATATGTTGCTTGTCTTCTGGATACAGAACCATTGCACTCACTCTGCTGGCAGCCAGCTCCCATCTCCCAGCCCTGGTTGCCCATGGTGGCTTTTCCTGTGCCACAGTATCTATTCTGCCCCATGAACTCAGCGCCATAATCCTGCTGGCACCTCACACTGCTGGAGGACCACTGGTGTTTGGGGTGGCCAGCAAATAGCAGGGTGGTGGCACTGTGCTGCTAGGCAGGATGAGGTTATGCCACCAACAAAATCTCTCTGGGCAAAGGAGTCCCAGAAGAAGGCACATTTCCCCACTCCATCCCTGTCCCCTCTAGAACAGGGTCAGGGCTGGAGTGTCCTTTATCCCCACATATGACTTGCCAGTTCAGCCCTTATCCTGTCCTGTCTGCTGGAGACTGAGGCATTGAAGAATGCTGGCTATAGGGTAGAGATACCTATTGCTGGTAAGGTCGCTGTTCCCTGCCTCATTCCCCCAGCCTGAACCCAGCATGTTGGCCCTGGTCCCAGAGGGGAGACACAGGAAAAAGGCTGTGCATCCATAAGTATATTGCTGATGCAGGACCATTGATTACATGATCTTGCATTAATAGGATTAATAGGGGTAAGAGGGTTTTAGCACTTGGGGAGGTCGCCTGGGGTGTTGTGGGGTGCTCTGGAAACAAGTGTGAGATGTCTAAGGTGCCTTCGGCCCCAAAGGGTGCCACACAGATAGATCAGGAGTTAATCTGGAGGGAGAAGGTGTTTAGGACCCTTCTCCCAGTTAGTCAAGGCCATGGCTATCACAGCAGAGTCCACTTTTCCAAGTAAGTTTTAGAGTTTTCCTAAAAATTTCAAAGGCAGATAATATCTCTGCAGGTTTGAACACTGATTCCTCCCAACCTGAGCCAGGGTGACTCAGATTTTGTAAAATGGAGACAGGAAAAACATCTTAATTATAAAATGCTCCTCTCCTTTTCCATTGATACTTATTTCCCCCTTTTTTTTTCTTTTTGCTGATATGTAATACGTTACCTGTGACAGGAACAGGGCGAGACCCAGTGCCCCACAATGCTTTTACCAAGTCATATATTTCCTGCCAAGTTCTCAAAAAAAAGAGCAAAGTGGACAGGTTCAGATAAGCAGTGTTTGGGTTTTGTTTCAAAGGAGTAAAAGACAGAAAAGATTTTTCAAATAAGGTGCTCCACTGGAAAAACTGGCTCTCAACCAGAAAATCCTTGACTATATATGGACAGAGGCTGAAGTCCAGAGGAAATTTAACATCTATTCTAGTATCTTGAATATTAAATTTCATCCTTTTACCTCCTTTCTGAGTTGAATAGCTTACATTTCACTAAGGCTTGTGTTATATGTGCCTAACATAATAGTTGTCTACCCCCACCCCAAGCTCCATCCCTTTATCTGAAAAGATGACAAGATACAAACCAATCCACCTCTGCCCTCTGGGGATTGTGCAGTGATTAAGGGCCCACACTTAAACATGTGTGCAGAGCTGCTCAAGTGGATTTGCCTGGCTTTCATATCTAGTCCCTGCTTCTCACTGTGGCCTTTTCTATGTGAAAGTATCATTTAATATGCCATCACTTCATCTGCTCAGACATTTTACACCATATAACAAAAACTGCATCACTGACTTCTTTGGAGTGACATGGTTTTCTTTTTTTCTTTCCAAAAAACCAAACTCAAACTTTGAACCAAAACTCAATCATCTCATCTCAGATCATGCTGCATTACAGGAGCTACCATTTCTTATCTGGACAAGTGAATGACAGCACACATTAAGCTCACGTATGTCCTACATTTTTCACTTTAACTTTACGTGGAAGGAAATGTGTGCTTGCTAGTCCTCTCCTCTCTTTACTAATGCCAGGTACTCCTTTTCCATTATGCCCCATGCACAACTTAGCAAAGAGTACTGGCGGCTGGAATGGAGAATAAGAGGCTGCCCTGTTGAGCATTTCTCAACACAGACTACATATATCTTTTTCAACAATCTTCCTGCTCCCAGGACTAACCATCAGAAAGTGAGTGAAGTGGATAGTTATTTAATCTAAAAATAGATGGATATGACCTGGAAAAGTCTAAAAATATAGTCTAAAAAAAGACTGATGTATTTTTTTATATTCTTCCAGTTATATAGTGCTTCATGATGCAGAAGATAATGATTCAGCAAATTAGTTCCTGATTCTGCAATTGCTTTTTGGGAGCTGAAAAATTGCCTGACTAAGGTGATGAAAGGGTCACAGGGGACAGTGAAAGTCAGCCTTCTTGGTGTGGGAGCGGGGCCAGCCAGAGAATTTCGCTAAAAAAAGACATTTGTAGCACTTTCCTGTACCCATCAGTAACCAAGAAATGTGGATAAGGGAGGGTTTATTTTCTCAAATAATGCAAAATTACACTGGGAGGGGAAGAACTCTCAAAGGTTTTTCAGTTAACTCACTATTATGGTCTAAAAGGCTGACAGGGAAGGATGAAGACAGATGGGTTTGTAAGGATGAACCTGAGAAGCCCAGCTTTGATGCTGCTGCAAGATGTACTGCCAGATTGGGGTGGGGGGAGCTGAATTGTCTAGACTTTGTACAAATCCTTGGTATATAGTTTAGCAGCAGGCACTAGCCTAAGCTGGCCTGGGAAGAGTCAAACTCTTGAAGTTGAGGAAAGTGAGATGCCCTACTTGAAAGGGTGGAGAAGCAGAGGAAATGTGTGTTCCTGGCACAGTGAGGTCTTCCAGGATGAATTGGAAATGAATCTATTTATAAATTCACAAGTGGGCTTTGACATTCAGCATCAGCAAGAGAAAAAAAGCCACTTCAAGACGCTGTGGAAGTGGTTTACAGAACATGACTTGGTCTTTGCTGCTACTCATTAGAAGCAGCAGCAGCTTTTACAGAGAGATATGCAAGCAGATCGCTCTGAATGTAGTGCTGCTGAGAGAGGATACTTGGTGGCCTGTGACTTGAAACACCGTTCAGTCCCCGTAAAAGAAGAAAAATTGCACTGGCATAAAATGGAGGAAAAATAGTTCTGTTACACCCTTTCACTTTACAATCAAAGGAAAGCAAAGTCCTGGCTGCAGAAAAAGCCTTTAACCATATAAAATAATCCAGAACAGAATTTTGGATGTGCCCAATACAAGCTTCTCCCCCTACATGGGCTAGCGAAGGAGGTGACTCAAAGCTGAAGAGTCAGCTCATGGAGGTTTAAGCCATGGCAGTCAAAGAGCAGGAGAGGCAGTACCCTGGTAACTGAACGTAACCATTGGGAGCGCACACAGGCAGTGGACATACGCATGTGAAAACAGGTAGAGAACAAGGGATCCAAAACAGTTTTTGGCTGGTGTCAGAGATGCGGAAATCTGTCCAAAAAGGACGTAAACAGGGATTAAAAATTGAATCTCTGGGGTTTGAGCCCAAAGACTGATTAACCAAGGTGGCAAAGGAATTACTGATCACTCTGAATTTCATTAGGCCAGAGCAAGGATAGGTGATGACTCCTTTTGCCTCCAGGGACAGAAACAATTCTAACAAACAACTTCGCCCTGTGATAGGCTTCCAAGAGAGGAAAAGTGCAGCGTGGTTGAGACCTGCATAGAAGTTCAGGAAATCTGGGCTTCATTGGAGCAAGTATGGATTCCTGCTTGCTTACTGAGCAGAATATTGTAAAAGATGGAATGACTGCAAAACATGGCTATCGTAGGTACTGTGGGTGTAGGGACAAAGGCGGAGTGCAAGTAAGTTCTCAGAATTGTCCTTGGACTGTCCCAGCACAGCGTGGTGCCTCTCAAGACAATTTCTGAAAAGGAATTAGGATTTACTTTGCAGATCTCACAGAGGTACAGGTGTTAAAACTGGTCCAGGTACTGGCAGAAATTCATTGCTCATTACACATCGCTCTGCCACTTACTAGTAACAAAAGAAGAGGCTTTATGCACTACTGAGAAAATGAATTAAATAAGCATAATTAAACTTCCAGTCAAGCCCTGACCTTCATCCAGTTCTTACTATGAAATAGATGACAGCACTAGTTTCTGACCGAATGCGGGAAAGTTAGATTTTAGAAGATGGATACTTCTTGGATCAAGAGATGATGTTCAGAATGCTGTAGCGGATTCAGCCAAGCTTTCCCTATTATGGAAAAATAGTGGTGGATATAAAAGCCAGGAAGAGAGAAGCCCTGCCCTTAGCACAAGACAAGGCTTGTACTTTTCTAAAGATACAGCTTTAAGCTTGAAAATGCACTATCCATTAAAGAAGAAGCTGCTGTGTGGTATGTGTCTTTTGTCTAGTATGTTGTATCTAGCTGATATTCTGACGCATGCTGAAGTCTTTGAAGGGGAACTCATAAACTGTTTATAAGTGGTCTGTGATGAGCTCAAGGCAGCTCATCTGAAACAAAAAGAAATGTGAGGAGCCCTGAAAAGAAATAATTTACCTTTCACACATTGTGGGGGAGAGAACACCAGGGATGGAAAAGAGCTACTCAAGTTAAGGCAGAACCACAGCATGGAAATGACTGGTTATAAACTGCCCAGGAATAAAATTAAATTGGAAACTGGAAGGAGTTCTGTCCTGAATGTGTTTTTGTAGGAGAAGCGAGAGTTTATGAAAGAGACAGCAGATTCCAAAGAAAGAATAAATATTCCTCAGAGACTCTCTGAAAAGACAGATGGAACAAAAACAAGCAGGAAGATTAAAAATCCCTCAGGAGGTTTGTACAAGAGAGAGCTCAGACTGAGTTCGCAGTATGAAAACATGATGACAAAAAATAGTGGCTCCTGATTATGCTTGTGCCATTTATAATCTGTTCATAGTCCTTTTCTCTGCTTGATGTTGACCCAGCAAGAGGCAGAAGAAGATAGGCAGAGCATGCTGTTCCCCTGGAAAACAGGCTCCCAAGGAGCATGGCTGGTCTCAGGTTAATGGTGATGGTGTAACCGCTGTCTTCCTTTCTCCAGTGAAACAGCTCCTTTATTTAGTGGCAGCTGAAAAAAAACCAACCACAGTAGAACATAGGGCAAATGGTTAAAAATGAGTTGTGAGGCTAGAGGGATACCAAGACATTCCCAGGATATTTCTATTTCCTATAATAAAGGGGCTGATGCTATCTAACAGAGTGGGCAAAACCAGCAAGGGATAAAGCAAACATGAGGCACATCCTGAAGAAGAACAAAGAACAAAAGCTTTGGGGTGGTGTGGTAGAGAGGAAAAGGCCTAAAGGATGAGCAAAGAAACTGCTTCCTGCTGTTGGATCCCACCATGCCCTGGCACATGAGGATCAGTTTGCATTTCCTAAAAATAAACGTAAAGGCAGTGAAGTGGCATCTAACTTCAACTCAGCACATGTATTCTTGTGGAAACACTCTGAAACCATCCAGGTCGAGGGAGGTGACAGGACGCCCATGTGTGCATACACTAGCAGTTACAGGTCTCCATATTCTTATTCTTAAAAAAGTTGCATGCTATGGAATTTTGAGTAACTGTACCAAAAGCAAAACTCATTTGCTTTCAGCTCCTCTCCAAAGAACTTTGCCCCTGCTCAATGTGTCTTTGAGAAACCTGGTCTAGTGGAAGGCGTCTCTGGCCATGGCAGGGCCATGGGTGATCTTTAAGGTCCTTTCCAACCGAAACCATTCTGCGATTCTACGATTCTATGAACTTAAAAATCCATTGCCTCTTGGATCTGATGTAGCCCGCTGTGTGCACAAGGTGCCTCTTATATCACAAAAAGGGTGCTAAAATGATGGTTTCTTTTATGACAAGGCAGGTTCCCAGCTGTAAAGGACAAACATGGATTTCAGATATAGAATCATAGAATCATAGAATAGTTAGGGTTGGAAAGGACCTTAAGATCATCTAGTTCCAACCCCCCTGCCATAAGCAGGGACACCTCACACTAAACTATGCCCAACAGCCTGGAATTCCTTTGGTTTCAACACTCCCACTTTCTTTTTCTCTGAACAGTTACTTCTTTGATCCTTTTTTGTAGCTGCGCCTTGTTGCATTTCAGTTTTTGATACCAGAGGACAATTTTTGTGGAAATAGTGATTTTTGAAGTAAACTGAATACTTTTAATTTCTTCACCCTAAAATTCACGTCCTCAATCCATGCTGGGTTTGAGGGTTCAGAATCTTCTGCAAGCTGAATGAGAACTCCCTAGGAAGTATTTTCCTACCCCCACCCAGAAGTTTGGCCCTGAGCATGTGAGCAAAGCCTTTAGTTTCTTGGTAAATTTGGGACTACATTGAGTCTTAATCAACATGTTCCCTGGGCGTGGAAAGGATTATAATTGCTTCTTGGGATAAAACCCAAGCATTGCACATGTAACAATAAAAAATGTGTGATAAAACACTAACTTGACCGCTGACTTGCATCTGATTTTAGAAACCAATAGCGCATGTAGTATAAACTACTAACCTTATTTCATAATGTATTCCTGTATGTCAAAGCACAGAATGACAGCGCAGCTCTTTTATCTGGTTCCAGAAATGAGATGTTTCTGATAATCCAAGAGTCTAGCTCTCACTGGTATAAATTACTACTTCACCTTAGAAACTACTGTGACTCACAGGGTTCATAAGCCTTGAGAATTGCAATTAAAATAAAGAGCTGTTAAATAGCTGTAAACCTTAACGCAGTTGTTCTAGAGTGAGGCTCCCACTAGCTGCCTTGCCAGCCTCAGGAAAGAAAATGTGTTTCGTTCTATTTTTTCTTAAATGTGCACTGGGTTTAGCTGCTGGATGCTCTTCAAACCTGCAAGAAAGTTCTTCACTTTAGGGTTATTTTAAAGCTGACCTGTAGCAAGCTACTGAAGTGAAGAGAGTCAAACTTTTACATGGGCTCAAATTTTTTGCTCCTCTTCCAAAGCATTTAGGAAAACAAACAACACTCAACTGGTAACTGTGGACTGAAATGTGGAATCTGGATTTCTTTCAGTATCCCAGGCCTGCAGCTCAGGCTGAGCAGTGACAGATGCAGGGTTCCCACTGCTGTTCCCAGGCCAGTGCCAAAGGCCTCAGACCACCTGCACAGCACCTGCAGGCAAATTACTCAAGGTAATTAGCCTGAAGATCTCCACCTGCTGTCAGCTTCCCCTCATTCATATAAAAGCTGAGCTGCCACAGGGAGGCTGTGACAAGTATTCTCCTTGGATGTGAAATCTTTTGTTTGCTCTGAAGATGTACTGGAGGATTTATCCATGCTTCAGCTGTTGCTGTATGCAAGATGGACAGAAGGCTTAGGAATACCATCAGCAACCACAAATGATGTATCTCAGGTAACACCAAAGTGCAGATATACTGAATAGACCGTTGTTTTCTACTGAGCTACCTACAGGACAACCCCCAATTTTGGTCTGCTCCCATGTGTGACACTATTTGTGCTTGCAGGGCATGGAGGCATTAAAGTGGAGGCAGAGGGAACAAAGTACTATGTTGTATGTGGTCAGCAAAGACTGGGCACTGCTGGCCCCAAGACCCAAATGAGGTGCAGGGAAGTATGGCAGAAACACATTATAAGGGACAGTCTGTGCCCTCGTGTGCTCAGGATAAAAGTAAGCCAGGCTAAGAGCTGGCTTCTTGGAGAGATCATGCTGTCTGGCTTGATGGGTTCCTGCTCTGTCATGTTCTGCACAGACAGCCAAGTGACATGGCAGGGGGGTGCTCCATTTCACCAGTCAGGCAAAGAGACTCACCTGATCCCGCTCTGGCAGGGGACTGGTGATGAACTAGGACTCACACCTCCAAACTGGCTGTGGCAGGGAGTTGTACTGATTCCCCTGTGCAGAGCTGAGCCACTGCTTGTGCCCGTGAGGTGTGTGTGAGCATGGGGAAAAAGGGGGCAGCTCTGGAGGAGGCTCTTGCAGGACAGGTCCTGCCGGTAGCTGTATAAGCTGGAGAAGCCCATGGAAAGGGGTAGCACTGTGTCTGGATACTAAATGATCCAAGATGCTGAGTTCAGTGTTAGGGGACATGGCAGTAGTATGTCTTGCTCAGATGCTCCCTCTGTCCCTCAGGTTTAACCCATCTCTCTGCTGCAGGAGTAATGAACTAGCTTGGAGGGTTGCGTATAGTAAGCAATGACTGGCAGGGTGGCTAACCTCCCATAAAATATGGGCTTTATTGTATGGCAGGTTGAAATCCTGTGCCTTTCCCTGTGGATGCTTGCCTCCCTTTGACCCCTCTCTCAGGCTCTGGCCAGGGGAGCTCTCACAGTCTCCTGACTGTATCAGGGGACAAGTTTTAATCCTGATGTGTGCACTGTGTGGTAAGACCTGAAATAAGGGGCATTCCCATGACCATCTGAGCCAACCAAGGGCACATGGCCCTCTCATAAGACCTGGGTTGTCTCAGGTGGTGTTTGTCCTGTGTCAGTCCACGTGATGACAATTGCCTCTTGTCATGAGACCTACTATGGACTGGGGCAAGTGTATTGTGTCCTGGGCCTTATTCTTTCAGGGGTGGTGAGCACAACGGATCAGCAGTCCTCATGATGTGGGTTGGGTGTTGCTGCTGAAGAACTGCTTCCCTGAGCTTCAAGGGAAGAGGGTGCACCCAGATGGCATCCTCTGACATGGTCTGTGTGGATGCGCTTGCTCAGGGTGTCAGGGCTCTTCACGCAGAGGAGTCAGGAGCTGCTCTGGTGTATCATTTAGAAGTGGTTTGTGCATCAGGGTTTGGCAACATCACATTTTCCGTTTTTTTTCTGCCTTTCAATCTTGTACCTAGCAACCACACCACATCTTTTGGGAGGGAAGGCATACCAAGGTAGTTTCCTGTATGGAAGCAGAGCTCCAGTGTTTTTCTGCAGTGGCTTACTGTATGATGCCTTTTCTTTTTTGCCAGAAAAAGAAATGTTTAGAAACAAGCCCAAGCCACAGACCCCGGATCAGGATACAGTTGGGAAGTGCTTGCCCTAGAACAACAGTTGGACTGTGATCAGTTTTTTGAAGTAACCCTGCCCAAAATCGAGCCTCCAGATCCCACCCTTCAGGCTCATGCCTCTTTCTTTTGCAAAAGTGGACATAGAAGCTGAATCTCATTTTATCCGAACTCTTCACTTTACAACACATTCTATTTTCTACTTTTGCTTTCTTAATAATTCCTAGCTGCTAAAAACTGGTCTTTAGACTTCTCACCCTCTTAACCGTCAGTTTTCCAAGCCTTGTTTTTCAGGGGTTAAGCGAAGGAGGCCTGAGAGAAACTGCTGCTAATTAACTGTGACAGCTGAAATCCTTGAAATTGCTATTGAACTTGGAACCTTGTGTGCTATTGTTCGTTGCTCCTCTGCTGGAGTCTTGCGTGATGGTGGTTTGGATGGAAACATTTTTGGGCAGGTCCTTGGAAAAACAATGGGAAAAAGCCCTTCTAAACAACCCTGTGAAAGCCAGCAATGGCAATACCAACCAGAACTTACAGATTTAATCCATGCATCTGGAATTGAAGGCGAACTTCCCCCCCAGGTTGATGGCAAAAGTCCACCTGCCTGTCAGGGCTCAGGGAAGGAGGGAACGAAACTCTTTCCAGGACATAAGGACTAACTGATGGTGCAGTGTATCTATCCAAGTGACAACTGGATTGAAAATACAGTTTGGGTAAAACAGGTTGTTTTCAGCCTACCAGTCAACTGCTGCTCACACTCATGAAGGCACCACTTATTACAGGGCATCTTGGGATACTTTTCCACCATTCTTTCTGGTACCCATAATGAGCACAACAGATCTGCAAGAAGGCTGCAGAGCTCAGTCTGAGCACTGGAATCTTCTGCTGGATAGCTTTCTGTAATTGCTCTGAAGATGGCACAGGGAGTGTGTACCTTCTTTGGCTTGCAGCCACTGGTAAGCAGTATTGTATAGGCTGTGCACATTTGCTCCTTAACTCCATAGATTGGGGCAGCCTATAAAAATGCTTTGCCACATTATTTCAGCTTTGCTAAGGGATATGGCTTGTGATCCCTCGATAGACAATCTCTTCGTCTTTGTGGAATATTTTTGCGCAAAGAGGACTTTTGGATATGGCCCAGTATTTTTCTTCTGGGCAGTTATAGTTTTCTGGCCTTTCCAAATAAGAATAACATATCCATGTGCATACTTGTGTGACCCAATCCTTTTCTTAATTAAGATGATGACCAGATTCACATGAATCCAAGCAGAAATATGGGACAATGTCCACAAGCTGCCTTCTATCTTACATAGGATTATTTTCTGTTACTACAGAGTAGTATCTTAGGAATCAAGCAGGATGTACCTGCTAAGAGCGTTTGCTGCTGCTGCTGGAAGCAATTCTATTTGGACAACCTCAAAACACTCCCGTTGGGACCCATGAAAGCTGCTGTTCTCTAGACAATTTATCCCCAGATCTGCCTGGTTGCAGTACAGTGCTATACATTCTTCCCTACTAAGCAGCACAGCACTCTCCAGCATAAATGTATGTCCAGGCATGGGACAGATAGAAATGCCTTCCCTTCCTCAGCATTAGGTCTTGTATTAGCCACTGCAACAGGCACAGCTCGGCTTCAGAGAGCTCTGGAGTCTCAACCGACTTTGGATGATCCATGTAATAAAATAATAATAATAAAACCAATACAGGAACATGAATCCTGTAAATCACTGACCATTTCTTAAAGTAAACTGGATTGCTTTTAAAGTTTTTAAGATTGATTTAACACTGTCTTTATGGCCAGCTTGTAATGGTATGGCTCAGTCTTCAGCTGATATAAATCCCAAAGGCTCTTCTAAACTGTTATTTCATTTTTTATTTACAGTCACCCTAGTGGGACAGTCCCTGTGCTATTTCTATTTAGATAAAGAACTTGTGAAAGCTGCTATTAAAGCATATCACGCTCAATTTTTCTGACTTTGGAAACAGATAAGAAAGCAGATCTTCGGAAGCCTCTTGAATTAGACCGATGCACTTTGACTTGTAAATAACTTCTGATTTGCAACTGTGATTGCTCTTGCAGATTTATGAGGCCCTTAAAGTTATTTCAGCATGTCTGAACAGCTGATTTTATTTGCTTGCTTTGTGATTAAAACTAATGGGAGCAGACCACAAATTCATGCTGTGTTTCCATACAGCAGAGTAATCACAGAACAGGCTTTGAAAATATATTTGCAATGCAGTTCCCAATCAGATTTTTACTAGGGAATATGCCCTCTTTTTTGCATGTATACTTACTTTCCATGTGGTTAGAGTCTTCATGGGGTTTGTTTATCCTTTAAAGCCTGGCAAGAACACTTGTCAAAATATCACTTCTGTTCTTAGACACTAAGAAATAATGTATTGTCTTGCCATATGCTCATTTATGCTTAGCTTGATATCCATGTCATGGACTTGATATGGACATATCTGTAACTGGAAAATTCAAGTTTCCATGGAAAACTTAACAAAAGCATTTATGACGATACCAGCAGGACAGCGTATAGCTCTGGTTGTGGTTGTGTGTCTGTACATGAGGGGAGCAGCAGGGTAGGCAAGGGAGCAAATGGAAAAGTTAGCAAGGAACCTGAGCTACAGGCAGAGGTGTGCTTAGAGCCCAACCCTGAGAAAATAACACAGAAAGGGGGAGATAATATGGGTGAGCAGTTTTTTGCAATAGAATCAGGTGTTGCCCCACATGTCATTTGATTCCTGCGTTGTTCAGAGCAACTAGATTGGGTTAATAAAGAGGATTTGAGTTCATAAAGAGGTTTTGATAATGAGGGTAAAAAAAAAAAAGGTGAATTTCTTCTCTTAATGGAAACAACTAGTGAGATCCCGAATACTATTGAACTGCTGGAATATAGCTTTGCAAAGAACAGCTATAGCGCTTCGGCAGCACAGAACAATAGTGTAATTTCTATAGCATGCAATTACTTCATCCCTGTTCTCTTTTGTAAGGGCAGGAATGGCTGAGGGGAGGCTGAGGAAAAACAGCCGCTTTCCTCTTCACACAGCTCCTGCCTCGTGCATCAGAAAGCACAAAACTGAATCAAGAGGCCAGCTGCCTGGAGTCATTAGCACTGCTGAGCCAGCATGCAGCTAATCCAGCATGCTGCAGAGCCTGCTGAGGTTCTATAGACCCCCTCATGCGACATGTGGCTGGCCAGGATCACCCAGGACACATGTCCTGCCATGAAACTGGTCACTTGCATGGAGGGGATTGGACTGGACTGGACCTCAAGCTGTCTAAACCCATGGAAAAGGAGCATCAGCCTTTGGTCCATGGTTGTTGACAATGGCTAGAAAAGTTCATTTTAGAAAATGAGGTAAGTGTAATGTTACTATAAGGTGGAAAGCTTCCAAGCCTGATCCTGCCTCATGCCCCGCTGCTCTTAGCCCTGATACCAGACCTTAGTGGCAAGCTTTACCTTGCAGCAAATATTTATGTGACCTTGTAGTCCCTCAAGGGAAAAAAAGGTTTATGGTGGAAATGATGATGGAGTATTAAGTGCAGTGGTGCTCATGAGCTGCGCAGCTATAACAACAACCCCCAAACTGGTAAATAGGAAAAAGGCCTTCACTGTCCAGATGGTGAAGCAGGCAATATAGCCCTACTGTACGTAACACCAGAGACTTTCCAAATCGTACTCCAAATCTTTTAATACCTTCAGTCTTTAACAGTTCAAAATTGCATCATCATTTCCTCCATTTCAGACAGAGTTTTACCCCTATTGCTTCATAGCTGCAATGCAGCCTAATAGGGCTCACAGTTCTTAATCTTAAATGGAAAAATGTATGTCAAGTCAAAACAAAGCACAGTTTCTAGATCTCCACAGGGGGTATGGAAAGGGTGTCTCATAAATCTGTATATGATTAAAGGCAGCTGCAGATTGACACAGTCATTTTGAGTTTGTCAGTCCTTTTTGTGATGTATAGCTATTGGAGCAAGCCAGCAGTGGCAAACTGAAGACAATGAATTTCCTCACTTCCTAGTCTTATTGCTGAGGACCAGGAAAGAGATGTCTAATCAGCCTTGAATTTGTAAAGGTCCAAACCCCAGCACAAGCACTACTAGTTTTCAGCCTGGCCATTTACTCTAAAATCTTTCACTCTCTAGTTTCACTAGCAGTGGAGAAGTACAATGAATTCCTTTCTGGTAACCTGAGAATATCAGTTAATGGAAAAACAAAAAAAAGCTCTGCAACTATATTAAATTTTCAGGGTTTTTTTTCACTCCTGCCCCCAACTGGCTGATGTCAACATCTTTCTAATGCCCTTGAGATTACAGCAAACAGTTTCCAGGGGGGGAAAAAACCCCAAACTCAAACACCCCAAAGAGCTTGAACCACATCCTCAGCTGGCATAAACTGATGCAGCTCTCCTTTTTCTAGCAGCTGAGAAGCCAGGGTACTGCTGCTTTTATTTTCAGCTTTGCAACACAGTTACCGTAATAAAAATAAGATATTGAGATGAGTTTTGCTCCAACTGACATCATAAGTTAGTGGGGAGCAAGAAATGTGTTGGCAAAGCTGAATGGGGTGCGGTGCGTAAAGTCCGTTTGGCACCAGAAGCCAGACTCCAGGATCCAGAGAGGTGTATCCAAGGACACAGTCTTGCATTTTGACTCCTGTTTTTATGAACATCAAACTGATCTGTGTATTTAGAAATGGAAAAGGAAAAATAATGATGAAAACACATCTGTAGCATGGTGACGTTTCTGATTATTTACCATATTTCACTATAAAAGTTGAGTTATATAAGAATTATGTCACTGTCTGTGAAGTCCTACCCATAGTGGTATTTCTAAGCAAGCAGTTCCCCACTGATGTTAGCGACAAGTAATAGGTATATGAGGAAAGGAAAAAGATGTAGCTGATGGAAATGATCATGTTAGATCAAGGTCAGCCTTCTTGCGTTCAGATCTTAAAGTTTTGGCTTAGACATATGAGCAGTTCAGATGTTTTCAGTCCCCTGTGGACATTTGAGCAGCTGAAAATCAGGATAAAATGCATGTTGTCTCTAATGAGCAGTGAATGTCATGGCTGAAAGTTGTCTCAGGACATCATCTTTCACCCCAATGGAGAAATCTTCCATCTGGATAGATCTGACGAACTCTTGGCAACTTGGAGCCTTCACTGCAGTATAAGGAAGAGTACATCTGGCTTACACCCATCTTTAGGTTTCTGTGCTTTTGGGAAAGTCATAGTACCAGCTCGCCCTCAACTGTACCCTCTGCAGGATAATTCCATATCAGATGTATTTAACAGAGTAGTTACTGGCTTTGGTCTTTATCAGCATGGTATTAATTAATGGTTTCTTACTTGCTAACTCATTAGGAAACATATGCACTCACAAATGGGATGTACATCACTAACAGTTTGTCAAGCTGGAAGTTGCATAGACTGATCAACAGGAGAACCTGAGATGAGGTTGCAGCAGTAATCTCTCCTCTGATTTCATTATTAGGCCCCTAAACCTGCTTTCAGAGAAGCACCTTCCTTTGTCTACCATTCCCAGTTCAGATTGTGTTCCTTTGGTGATGCTGGTAATGTCTAACAGCATCTGGAAGGAGGAGGTGGCACCTAATATGAGGCATGAATTTAGGTGTCCAGGGAACTTTGCTGGTGGGCACTAGGAATCCTAGGCACTTGCGGGGTACGAAGTTTTTGAACAGGAGTTTGGGGATCTCAAGTTTGGATTTAGATGCAAATGCAAAATCTCTCAAAGGTCTTGAAGGTAGGTATTCGTATTTCATCTGGGAAAAGAGATACTTGGAGAACTGGAAGTCCAGGGCTTAAAAGGTAAAGAGACCCCAAGTTACTAGGGATGTACTAGACCTAGGGATGTCATCAAAGGCTAAAACAAAAGGCTCTATTAAAGTTAGAAGCACTCTTAAGTGCTCCAGAAGGCTTTTTGGAAAAGCTGACTCAGATTTTGGTATTTGTTAACTGTAAGACCTCACAGTTTGCAGACCTTTCAGTTTGGCTGAAAATTACCATATGGAATTTGGAAGCAATATATTCAGAGGTGAATTTTAAAGACAGAACAAAGATAGAGAACCTGAAGATCACTGTTGTCTTGTGTAAACTGGGTAGGAATTGCTTTTTGGGCAGTCTTCCTGTATTTTAACAAAGCTACAATACATATTCCAAGTGGCTGTAGTATAAAAAACTTTGCCTGGCCACAGATACCAGGCTTGGCAGCAACTTGTTTCTTTGAAAAACTTTGAAAGTGAGATTTGTGAGGAAGAAGGTGTTGCTAAAGGGAGCCAGAGAAGATGGGGATAGATGTTTTTGTAGCATGGACATCCTTGTAGCACTTATCAGGATTTCCTTCTTTTATTTTATTCTTGAATTATTCACCTGGAAAGAAAAAAAATCCTTAAGTTCATGTACTTCATTGGAACATGTTGGTCTCCAAGAGATGTATTAGCTATTTTCACATGGGAATGGTTATTACTTGGCATCTATTCTAAATTCAAAGTGCATTTGTTCAAATTCATGTGTGTTGCAGACTTCTCAAATTGCAGGATTTCCAGTCAGGGTGCATTTGGCCCAGTGTGCGCTGCCTGGTTTTGGCTCCAAGACATTATGAGGTTGTCAGTTCCATATCCCCTGAAGGGTAGTATTCTTCCTCGGGCACAAAGCCCACTCAGGTCTCTGTGTGCCGCTAAAATAGACTATAAAGAATAGGTGCAAACATTGCACAGGATCTCCACTGATCATGTCAATATCTTTTTGAGTTATCTTTTGGAAGAACATATTTAGTGATGGGCTTGGTGCTCCCTGCCCAGTCATGAAAGCTTTGAGGATTTAGGAGGGTTCTCCACAGCTACCCTTAATTCTGGGGAAAGGATTTTTCAAAACCAAGAAAATCCTGCCGCCTCCTTCACCACATTGCCCATGATAAAAGTGCCCATTCAACTAGTACAGTTACAACACCTGCACTGTTCTGCTGTCTGGGAAATGTACTGTCTGTCTGCACCTCCAGCTTGCCCAGTGTTCAGCTCCTGTTGGGCATTCTCCAAAGTAAACTCCTCCCTTCCTCTTCTCAGGTGCCATACATTCCTTGTTACTGAGCTGCTCAGAGATCAGTGCACTCCCAGTATCAACAGTGACACTTAGGGACAAATGGACAGAGGTGAGGAACTCAATGAGCACTTTGGCTAATGTGATGTGGATCCCCAGAAGCAGATTCAAACACGAGTCTGAGCATCACCATGGAGGTCTTGCTGCTGCACAACACTACAGATGCCTGAAATACAGTCCTTGCCGAGAAGAAGGGGAGCGTGAGATAGGGCCAGAGCTGTGTGTCTTACACTCTGTGCACGGGATTTCACTGAGCTCAATCTGTAGGTTTCTGCACAGTGAGTCTGAAATGACCCTCTAAGCTGAAATCCACAAAAATCTCCCTCACTCATACAAGCCTGAAACAGCTGTGTGCACTGAACAGATGGGAAAGGAGAAGTAATAGATGAGAGCTTTGCTGTCATGTTTTGTTGCTGTTTGATGAGAAGTCTTTATCAGGAACAGAAACTGAACCTGCTGGGGCTCTAGGCTGGGATTTAAGAAGCATGTATGAAGTCTCCAGGCATAGTTTTCCAACAGTCTTAAATAAATCACTCATTTCATTTGCAGAAAGCGATTCTAGGCCTTTCTTTCTGTCTTATCCTGGTAGACTTGAAGGCGCTTTGTCAAGGCCATGGTTTGGAAAGTGCTAAGCAAGTTTGGCCAAGGCCCATAGTTGCTCCTGTAATTCAAGGCGAGAAGAGCAGCAGAATTTAATGACATTTTCTCTCAGGAAGGAGTTGGGGAGAGCCTTTCTGGAGCTGAATAATGCCATAGTCTGTATTACCTGCAAACCTAGACTGAATTTCAAGGTAAATACAGTTTCTTTTGTTGTTGTCTTTATTAAATGCAAAAATGTGGTAACTTCTAAGGAGTATAAAATGTAAATCTAAATGACTTAAGATCCGTAAGAAAACTGGTCTCCAATCTGGGAGCAGCCTCTGCAGTTTTTAGTGTAAGAAACAGGCCATAACCCCTACATAGGCAATACAATTAATCAAATAATAAAATTACATTAAGCCAGTGCTGATGATCGTTTCAAGGGATAAGTACAGTTATTCTGGCTCACAAATAGAAACAAAAGCAGTTGAAAGTTAGAACACGGAGCAAATGGATGATTCTGAATCATTCCTCTATTGTTAGACTGTACAAATCTATTGCTATTCTAATAAATAATCCCAGCACAGAGCATTTTCTTGCCAATATTTTCAGCAGCAGAAGCCAAGCCAGAAGGTTCTGAAACCAACATATTGGCATGGGTGGGATTTTTTCCCTCCTTCTTCTAATATACCATGGAATCTAGTTAAATATTTTTCCACTCCTTACTTCTCCCTGCGTCTTCTGGAGAAAATGTGAGTCCTATTTCCTCATAAAAATATCTTAGCATTTGACAGGTTGGGTGTCTTTGATCCTGAAATGTTTTTGGATGATTTTTCTCCCCCACTTTGACTTTGTAATATAACGCTCCATAAAAAGTATATGCATATATGCAACTTTAAAAGGGGCTCCTTATTTGAAATTAAACTTTTACACCAATTAACCTCCTCCCAGTGCACTATAAAGTGCAGTAAAAACAGTGCTTTTACAGAGACCCTTGCAATTCTCAGATTGATGCCTCCCTGGCTGTGGAACCCAGAACATCTGCTTTAAATTAGCTCTGATGGAAGGTCTACTTGTAAATACATGACTTAATCAGCCTTACTAAAGTAAATGGCACATACTGTAGCAGAGGGGGCTTCAGAGTCAGACTCAAACCTGTCTTTCTTTTGAAGCAGAGAGGGGGGAAGAAAAGGGGGGCACAGAGGGGGTAAACTTTAAACCAAAGGCGATTTCTTCTTTTTTCCTTTTATGAGCTGACATTAGCAGACGTGTGGCTGTACCATAGCCAGTCTAACTCCCAAGCAATGTGCAGCTGTACAGTGTAAGCTGTGCTCCTCTCCATGCTTTCAGGCCCTGCTTAGGCAAAGACTGCAGTGCGGTCGTGCAGGAGTGCTAAGTAGCCTTCTCACTTGCCTGAGGGCTCTTGCCTGGGCTCCCTGAGAGTGCCCAGTTTGTCCTGGAAAAAAGTATAACAGCAGCTCAACAACAGACAACTTCGCAGCTTTGGCTCTCTCTGCATTGCTCAGACCCTGCTAACCTTTCCTGAGAAAAAGGAGCCACAGGCTTCCTGTTGGTTTTTAACAGTGGGGATTGTGAAGGGTGAAGAATTGCAGAAGGTCCTTATGAGGCTGAGTGACTGGGCAATAAAATGACAGATGAAATTCAGTGTATATAAACATAAAGCGATGCATGTGGGGAAAAGCAATCCTAGATTCATTATAAATGATGGACTCTGAGCTGACTATTACCACCAAGAAGTGAACCTTGAATGAAAACATCAGCTCAAGACTCAGAAGCCACCAGAAGAAAAGCAAATCAAATGTTAGGAATGATTAGGAAAGGAATGGAAAGCAAAGCAAAAATCACTTCATCACTCTCTACAGCTATGGTTCATCCACACCTCAAATAATGCGGGTTGTTCTATCCCCTCATTTGAAGAAAAGGATATAGTAAACTGGAAAAGGTTCAAAAAAGGGCAAAAAGGATGATCAAAGGTTTGGAATGACTTCCATATGAGAAGTGATTGAATCTGGAAGAGATAGATTGGGAGTTGGGGGTATGACAGAGGTCTAAAGCATCACAAATGGTAAGAGGTTGAGCAGGGATAAGCAGTTCACTGTCTTTTCCAGTACAAGAACTGGTGGGCATGACATGGAGCTAGGAACAGCCAGGTTAAAACCAACAGGAAGTGTTTCTTCACACAGTGGTAACAGAGCTGTGGAAATCCCTACCAGAAGATGTTATGGATGCAAGAAATTTGGTGGTTTCAGGGGGAGAATGGGTGAAAACTCAGATGAGATTAATAGATTAGGGAATCAGGAGATAGGAACTGGAGAAAACACTGCCAGAGGAAATAAAACCTGGAAATACTAGAAAAAAGATCTAGAGATGAAGAGAACAGCAAAGGAAAAGGGCAAGCAAAATGAGAGAAGACACTGGGGAGACAGATGGACTGATCTGAGAAGGGACTACTCATACTTACAAGCTGTGTAAGAAGGGTTGTAGAATACATATGGAAGGTACAGGGACACATATCAAAGATAATGTGAAGGAAAAGGGGAGAAAGCCACAATGGTAGATGCAGGTGGGAATGAGGACCATCAGGGTTGGAAACTGCTATAGGGAAAAAAGTGGAGTAAAATGAGAGGGGAGATATACTTGGGGAAGTAAGGTCTGCTGTTTGTCTGCCAAGGAGAGAGAGCTATATGCTGGGATAGCAGAATGATACTGCTTCGGAGCAGTTCATTACTGCGTACTAGTTGTGCTGAAGCACTACAAATCTCATATAAAAATGAAGAGGTGAAACAACACCATAGATGCAAAATGGGGTCCACAGAACTCAAGAACTACCCAAACCAGGACTGCCTGTGCAATTTTAATTTGGCCCTATTGTTCTTTACAGTCTAATTGCTCAAGTATATTCTTTTCACAAAATTAACCCAATCTGCCCTTGCCTAGAACAGCTTTCATCCCCTCTACATTTGAATAAAGCTGCTCTCTACTCTGTGCCGGTTGAACACCAGAGGAGAGGCCACAGAAGAGACAAGGACCTGCTCTCAGTCCCCATGTCCTCATACCCAAATGACAAAGCAATAATAACAGAGACAGCCCTTCCGAGTCCCACAGGCATCCACAGCTGCCCCGTGGGGAGGCCCCAGTCCAGTCTGAGCTGCACAGGGAGCTATAAAGTAGCTGAACATGCTGCGTAAAAGATGGGGTTTCTTTTAACAGATATATGAAAAGTGTTTTCTGAGCATGTGGGAACTGTGAATTTTCCAGAATCTTCTTGCCTGGGCTGTATGTGGAGATTTTCATAGGCAAAGCAAAAGTCACCTTCCAGCAACTTACCAGCTCTCAAGCTCTTCACTCAGAAGGTAAGCAGCACAACACCTAGTCATATAAATGGCACTAGAAAAATTTTAACACAGATAAGGGACTCTTCACTAGGGACTTGAGTGGTAGGACAAGGGGTAATGGCGTTAAACTTAAACAGGGGAACTTTAGGTTAGATATAAGGTAGAAGTTCTTTACAGCGAGGGTGGTGAGGCACTGGAATGGGTTGCCCAAGGAAGTTGTGAATGCTCCAACCCTGGCAGTGTTCAAGGCCAGGCTGGGCAGAGCCTTGGGCGACATAGTTTAGTGTGTGGTGTCCCTGCTCATGGCAGGGGGGTTGGAACTAGATGATCTTAAGGTCTTTTCCAACCCTAACTATTCTATGATTCTAAACCAGCAAGTTTCTCCCAACCATATTTTTTTGAAAGACACAACTCCTTTGAGTAAGTAAATAATTTAAAAAGTCCCGAACATTCAACCTAAGGCTTCTGGAATATATGAGAAATCCCAGTGCACACAATTGTCTTTTCATAAATTATAAGAAATCAAAATCAGGACATTGCAATGACAAATGCTGAACAAGTGTAATAAAAGGCAGTGTAATTGGTCCCACGTGTACTGCAATTAACACTGGGAAAGTGGAAAACATGGATGCTATGTTACCAAGCATCATGTATTTCACTTTACATGGATATCTTTATTTTCTACAGTGTCCTACAGGAATGCACGTTAGGGCAGGAGATTAGGTCCTGGTGGATTCATGGAACTTTAGTATACGTTTAAATGCTCCCTTAAACTGAATTGAGGCTTTTCCAACCCAGCAATCATATGCTAATACAAATCTCAGTAGGCATGTTCATTTAACACTACCATTTGTATTCACACTCACTGAAGTGGGTAGATAAAGACTTACACACCAAGATAATTCAGGGTCAGAGTGGACCATTAGATTATCTAGTTGAGATTAGCAAGGAGTAATCCACTTACTAAGGGTGATGGTCTTCTGAGACCAGTAATTTGAGTTTGGCACAAGACTAAACCGGGTTTGACTGGAACCTCTTTTCCAGAAAGGCACTATGGCCTGATCTGAACATGTAGAGACAGAGGGCCTCTCACTTCCCTTGCTGATGAGTCCCTGCCACTAACTGTCCAATATTTTCTTCCAAGAGTCAAAACTTTCTTTCACCTGTGGGTTTCTGTGACACCATGCCTTTTGGGGATACAGAACCTTCGGCACTTGGCATTTTGATGGAGAGACTTACGTACTAAGCCACTTCTCAGTCTTCTGTTTGTTTGGTTCTGATGAATGAAGCAGTCCAAGCTGTTTAAGCGGTTGTCATTTTTTCCACTTCACTCCTGTGCCTTACTGTGTTAAAGACCACGCTTCCCACCCCACATATGGACGCTTGTTCAAAAATACTTCTGAATAGCCATGTTACCAAAAGGCTTAGATTTTATTTTTTCTGAAAGGAAAGCTCTGCAAACATCGCTAGTGCATGTTTGGCAAGCAGCTTTGTCTTCCATTTCCTCTGCTGAGATGCTTGGGACTCTTTGTCTGAATTGCTCTACACTTTACAATACAAAAACATGGTTTCTGGGAAAAGCCTCCTCTTCCTCTGCTGGTTCCACTCAAAACAGAATTAAACAAGAGTTAAATGGGAGCTTTCAAACACCAGCATTTCCTGGGGGCATGCTCTTTACTATCAATCCATCATTTCTTTACAGCTCATTTTTAGATGCATTTGTAAGAAGTTATTCTCTGGCTACACCCTTCTTTATGTCATAAATCAGTTGCTTCTGGCCTGTCTGGACACTGCTCAGTACTCCCAGTGCCATTCCTGCCAGCCCTCACAAAATGCAGCAGGCTGAGTCATACCTCAGCAAAAGATCTGTAATTGCCCAATTTCATGTTATTTCTTTTCCATTAGAGAGCCAAACTAGGGGTGACCATTTACATTTTTGAGGTAATACATATTCTAAATAACACCTTATTGGTGTTTTCTTTTCTTCCTCTTCTACTTTTTCCTGTTTTATTCATTATATGTGATTCTAAAATACATTTATTTAGCACTGGTCTTTTAGTGTTAGAAAATGGGAGACACATTGATTGGTAGTTGCTCATGTGAAGTTGTTTAAATAGTACTTTAAAAGACATTAAGCAGCATTTCACATCAAAAACCACTCAGACACATGTATTTGGAAAGATACTGACTAGACTCATATTTCCTGTATTGAAATACTTGTGTAAAAATGTGTTCTTTTCTGATTTATCAAACAAGCAAATGGCCCTCTGGAGAGTTTCTGGTTCAGACATGAATACCTAAACAAAATCTTAGTGAATCATTTGAACTTGCTAGAATTTTCCATATGAAGACCATTATAAAAGTTTCAATATTATGGTGTGTACATATTCAATACATGCTTGAAATCTGTACCACTGCAAATTTTTACTTACAAGTAAAAATGCATAGAAGAACATCAAGAAGATGTAGAGAGAATACCAATTCCTTATTCACATTTAGTTTGCTATGTGCTAACAAAATGCTTAGCCCAATTTATCTCCTCAGCTCAGCACCATAAATTCAAGCTTCATTATAATTTAATTATAATTTAAGCTTTTTTCCATTTCACATAGTTGTTTTGCACATTTAGGGACATGAAAACACTAGCCTGAGACCCACTGAGCAGATCTTAGCAGATAATTTGACCCAGGATTTAGGAGTCTTTGGAAGATGTCGAAATATTTTAAGCAATTTTAAGCAAAATATTTTAAGTCATGTGTCTAATTCAGCCCTCGGATATAGATGCACAAAAGACAGGGAATGGGGCAGACATGGGAAAATCAGGGTGAAAAGAGAGAGGACAATGTACAGATTTTGGCTTAGACTGGGAATTCAGGTCCTGATCTTAAACCCAAGGGGGCTGACAGGAAGATTTCTATTGTTCTAAAAGGCTTTTGGCTAATATTTCCTAGTATTAGCTAAAAACGTTAGAGGCAGTGGGACACTGAAATACCACAAGGGTGACAGCCACAGTGTCTGATACAGATCAGAAGGATTTTTGCTTAGTCCTGGGTAAAGCTGGGAGACAGACATACAGGTAAGAAATGTGTATGTGTGTGTGTGCATATATGTATTCAGTGGAGGTTTTATGGAATTACTCTCTTGCTCTGAAGCTGAGGAGTTGCATGCTCCAGCCCCACAGGTGGCCAGCCCCGAGTAAGGGTGATGGGCTAGCTGTACTTCTGGTCTCTAGGCTGTTGAGAAGCAGCTAAATGCCCATTTGGGCAAAGAGGAGAAAGCTGCCTGAACTGTTGGTACTAGCATGAGGAGCTGTAACTTCTTTGGCTTCTCAGGTGTGGCACCTCCTAACTGTAAAAGAAAAGTCCCTCTATGAGTTATAAAATCCCTGAAAATGTTCTTGAGAAAGGAGAGAAGCCGGATTTTTCTTTCTGACTCAGGAAAAGCCTGGTACAAACTGTGGCCCGGGAAGAACAGAAACTGAAGATTTATTTGCTCGTATTATCAAAGATTAGAAGCTAAAGCTTAGTCATTAGGACAGTCAGATCTGAGCACTTGTGGAAAAGATAGGTTAGTTAGGCACTAATGAAAGAGAGAAAGCTATGGCTGACTGGCAGGCCGAGGGCTTGGCTAATGTATGTAGGAATCTCTCAGCGTTAGTCCTGCTAACAGAAACCTCCTGTGAGTAAATGGAAATGTTTTTGGAGCAGTGGAAGAGCCTAGAAGAGAATGCAGCTGGGTCTGGTTACCCTTCAGGTACACAGCACCCAGTAATGCTGATCTGTGGTCACCAGCACAGGTGCCTGAGAAATCCTGGAGATTGCCAAGGCGAGGAATTCACAAGGTCCAAATGGGTCCAATACCAACCTTAGAGTAAGACTGAGGAAGGGAGGAAAAAATCTCCTAGTGTATGTTCCCTGTGGTTTAAATTTTTATATTGTTAAAATTTTTCCTTAATCCAAGCATTTGAACATCAGTTGATTTTGGACATTTTAATGAAATCTCTCTTTTAAAAGTGATTTATTTTAGGATGGTGAACCAGACAGTACAGGAAACAGCTTGAGAGCAGCTGAAGGAACAAAATTAGGACAGTTATAGCCCTATCTCCATAGCAGGACTCAGTGCAGAAGGAATTTCTGAATTCAGGATGTCCTACCCCAGTATGGACAGAGCTCCCCCTCCACTCTCAGCCCCTCTCAGTTCTCAAATGGAGCAAAAGATATTAAACCCTGCTGCCATGGTTAATGACATAGAGAGGCTAAGGGAGAAAAAGGGCTATAGGGCCCACAGCTTGTCTAGCTTAGGGTTTTGGAGAGGATGGGCTTCAGTGGTAAAGAAGAGACTCTCCCCTCAGTATGGCCTCTTGCCAGTTCTTCCAACAGCAGCTTTGCAGCCATCGCATGGATTTAATGGGATGAAATCTCCTTGCAGTAAACTGGATGGAGAGCTTACTGCCTTCTGTAAGCTTACCTGCTGGGAGGATTTAGAAATGAGAGGAGAGATTGCAAATCACACTTGAGTCTCACTTAAACTCTCTTGGGTTCAGGAGTTTGCATCATGGTCCATGCAGCTTTCTCGAAGTCAGCGTTACAAGTTCAGCTGTGCGGTAACAGAAGGGGTCATGCTGTTACAATTTTGTTCAATCAGTCAGTTTTTGCTCTCCACATAAAGGTAGCCACGTTTTGTTACCTTATGTTAAAACTGACTTTTAGCATGCACAGCTCAATCAAAAATTGAAGCTAATCCATACACAGAATTGTTGTTCAGGTTTTTGGGGCTGGGAGGTCCTCCCTTGCAGTGTCAGAACTCCAATAATCTTAGGGCACTTTGTGACAGGTAACAGCAGTAGAAACCACCCTCCGCCCATCAACACAGGTCTCTTAACGATGGGAGTCACATCTCCAGCTTTTTTGGTAAGTGCCTGTCCCATCGCAACAGGCCTAAATATACAGATTGTGCTGGGGCAGCTTCCCACATTTGTGTATGGATGCCTTAACGCTTTTGCAGATCTCTGGTTCATATGTGTGTCCATCTTGAGTTAATTGGGGAAATAGTGCCAGGAATTATGTATATTTTCTAGTCAGTAGTGAAAAATATTCTCTTGTGGACCTTTGGATTTCTAGACCTCTGTGAAGGCAAGGCTGATTTGCCACTTCTGGAATGACTGTTAACCACAGGATTTCATTCAGACTGTTTGTAACGGAGGGGCATTGTAGGCCAAATATCACATTAAGTGTCTCCATGCAAAAGACTGTCTTTAGTAATTGTTAGTGCTAGCATGTGAAAAGCTTAGATTAAATATTCTGTGGTTCTGCATCAGACATGGGTGTTGCTAGATGTCCTCCATAAACCGATACCCAATTACAATAATCAGCACAGTGCTCTCCAGTGTGGCTTCTTTGCTCTGTTACTAAAATATGAGCAGATCTAAGTTCATGTGGGTGTGTGTACATCCATGTACTTTTGTAAGTGCAGGAATTAACTCCATTTCTGTATTTCATTTCTAGGAAGAGCCAATTCTCTGCACTTAACGTCCATCAAGAGCTTCTTCGACTCAGCTACATGCGAATTCTGGAATTATGCTTTGTAATTCAGGAACTTCAAGGTTTGTAAACCCTCAGTTTTTTCATTGTTGCCTTTGTTGTTCCATACCTGCCTTCCCTTATACATCTCACTGCTTTCTTTTAGTTAAAATGTATGCTATGATGGCCTGGGATAAAGTATGTAGACTGTATATGTGTATGGGGCAATCTAGTAGAAGCTTCTCCAGAGTTTCCCTTTCAGTAAGAAGGCTTTGGGACATGAACATAAATCTCTGAAGTATGTGTTAAGCCAGCTGCTACATCATTTAAAAATAGTCAGGTTGGTGCCAACAAGACAGATCACTCAACTTGGGGGCCATAAACAGAAATCAAAGGCATGCATTAGCAATGCCCCAGTGTTTGTATGGTTCCATGACAAACCCTCTGCCCCTTCTAGCACGTATGTGATGGTGTTACTGAATAGCCTGCTGTCACTTCTATAATGTATCAATGTCACTCAGCCTGGGAAGGTGCCGCATGTTGGAGGCTGTATAAAGTGGAAGATATTTTCTAACTTTTTATGTTAGATTGCAGCCAGTTTTCTCAACTTCACAATGAAGAGTAGGTTTTAAGAGTTCTTGTTCTCATATCCCCAGCAGCTCTGGTGACATGCCATGTGGGTATTAAATACTTGAAAAGGGTCAAAACCTACAAAGTGGTCAAAGGGGAAAGAAACAAGGTCAAAAGTTTAAGCCATGATACATGGTAGGCAAGGAGAACTCGTATTTTAAGCAGTCTAGACAGCATATTAGCAGAGAAAGCTTACTGTGTTGTACCCTGTTTATGGTAGTTTTCCATAAACTGCAAAAAAATATTAGGAATGCAGCATAACCAAAGCTTTGCCTTTTCCAGTTGAGAACAAACTGTTGTGCAGTTTATGTTCAAAGCACATGGTATCTATACACACTTAATTCAAGTGAAAGGGTCGCAGGGCCTTAGGGGAAAAAGGTGCAAAAAAAAAAAAAAGCTTATTTAAGATGATTTTTCCCTCCTCCTCCTCCAAAAAAAGTAATTTATGTATCTGTCTGGAGACAGATATAACATCGCCATTGGTTCAGGTTTAGGAGGCGACTGCAGTATTTGGTCACCTGGGTTTTTTATGTTCACATGTATATATTTTCTTGTTTGCAGAATGAAAAATATGCAGCCTTGATTTACTTTACTCGGCTCGTTTCAAGCTTTTTTTCCCTCACTGAATAAAAAGCAAAGTATGTGGCATTTTCAGTCTATAAATTTTGCTTGCTGTGGGTTAAGTTCTGCTTGCAGCTCTGACTTAGAGCAAGTTAACGAGGCTGCACGTACCCCAGGGCAGAATTTGGACCTCTGAGGCTATCTGGCTAAAGCTGCCCAAGTCGAAGGATGGTTAAAGCACTGGCTTGGGACTTGACAGACTTGGGTTCAGTTCAGTTTAGCTCAGCTCAGTCCTGTGAGGTGATGTGTGAGCTCTTGGGGGAAGTTGCTTACACTATCTCAAGCTCCATGGCTATGCTCCACCATGGTCTTGGATTTCAACTCTTCAGTTTTGTGCTAAAAGGCCATACCCTTATCTGCCCCTTGCATTACTACAGAAGTGAAAGGGGTTATTATTTTGGTCTAACATTAATGCCAGTTCTTTGGGGCAGGGGCACTTTTTTGTTTGATACCTTTCTACAATAAAGTAAAATTGTCTGAAGTGTTCTGTAAAACAGCAGTGCCACCAGCAAATCTGATTACTAATATGCCATACAGTTAACATCTATTAGCTCTTACCAAGGAATTCGTGCCAAAACTCTCTTGAGAAATACTGCCCTTACCCTCTAAGGTTACCTGCAGATAGTTAACTATAAGGAAGGCACTGAAATAGCTGCCCACATGGGTGCATATCTAGAATACGACTGTCAAGAGAGTTTTATGCAAAACGCCCCAGCTATTCCAGTTCTGTCTTTCACTCAGACAGACTGATCATCTTAATTGTGAACACATTCATAGTCCTCATGAAGAAGAACCCCCTACCTGGATTCTAGCCTATAAACCACCACCTTCAGTAACGTTTTTCAAGAAACATGGTATTCTTTAGGAATAATTTCTGAACTTTAGATTGCAGTGGGATTTTCAAAAGCCCTCTTCGGAAGTTGTGGTGGGCTAAGGCAGAGAAGTTTTGTAAAGGCCGCCATAAGTACTCAGGGTCATGCTGCCCACTTACCTCCAGGTGTTTACATGTGCTGAGCATTTTACTTCATCTTGTATGTATGCAAATGCTGTAAGGTTATCAGGTTCAGTTTGATTGTGGCTGAATATGTATTATGTGAAGGTGAGGCCACAAGAAGAAAGAACAGGGAGAAAAATCAAGTGGGATTGAGAAAGAGGAAGGCAGGAAGATTAGGAAAAAACAAATATATGGGGGCTATGGGAAAGAGCAAAACAAGGATAGAGAAAAACTGTTAATTAACAAACATTATCTATATGAAGTATATGACAGTCCAGACAGCTCTGGCCTTATGAAATATACCTGATCTTACACAAATGTTATGGTACTGGAAAAGAGAGGACTCTGGGCAGACCTCAGAGCAGCCTCCTAGTATCTACAGGAGCCGTCAAGAAATCTGGAAAGGGCTTTTTACAAGGATGTGTAGGGATAGGACCAGGGCAAACGGCTCTAAACTGAAAGAAGGGAGATCTAGATTCAATATTGGGAAGAAATCCTTCCCTGTGAGGGTGGTGAGACACTGGCACAGGTTGCCCAGAGAAGCTGTGGCCAACCCATCCCTGGCAGTGTTCAAGGCCAGGTTGGACAGGGCTTGGAGCAACCTGGTCTAGTGGAAGGCGTCCCCGCCTGTGGGAGTGGGGTGGAACTAGGTGGTCTTTAAGGTCCCTTCCAGTCCAAACCGTTCTGTGATTCTATTCTACTGCAAAACAGTTTCAAATTTGAATGATATATTCTTACTGCTTGTACACGTGTGGTCTTAAAGCATCACTGAACAAGGGCCAAGAGATAGCAGAGCAAGTGGCTGTTCTCTTCCAGAAGGATAACTGGGATTTGAATCCCAAATAGGATTATAGTTTGCAGCGGCCCTTGCAACAAAGTCTAGGTGTTGCAGGTCTGTTCACTGGGATGGCAGGCTGAGTGTCTGCCGTCTTAGAAAGAAAAGTAAACTTTTCTTTCCAGGAGAGTAAGGAGGTTTGAACTTCTAGCAAGGTAAGCTGAGGAAATTCACGTGGAACAGAAATCTCACTGTGAAGATGAGATGAGGGAGGATTTTTAGCAATGTGCAGTGATGAGTCATTGCAACTTCTATTAATATAATTGGCACGTATGTAAATAAATTCACATGTGCTCCTCTGAAAAGTTAGCTCATGAGGTCAGTCAGCAATAATAAACCAAGAAGAAATGCAGTTTCATAAAAACAGTGAGCATGGCACTACTTCCCAGGCATTTTAGAAAGAAAAGGAACAACTTGATCATTTGAAGTGGAACAAATGCCCGTGTATCAGAAATTGTCTTCTAGCTCTGCTGGTATGTTTCAATGCACTTCAGAAACCACACTCATTTGCATGTGGTTTCATAGAAATGTTTGCTGAAGAAATCTCTGCATTCTCTGATTGCTTACGGACAACACATGGTGTGTAGATATATGGCCAGATCTGGGAATGTAAATCAGCACAGCCCCCTGGAGATCAATGGAGCTTCATTATGCTATACCTGTTGAGGATCTGACCATGCATATAACAGGACCTGGATGAAGTCCTTTCATGTTTCAGGTAGTGTTATACATTAGCATCATGATGTAGGGCTGCCTTTCTCCCTCCCCTCCCCCTCACAAAAGTCTGAAACCTGTTGCCTATTATGCCTTTAGCCACCCATTCATAGTTCAGACACCCTTGAGTCCAACATTGTACAAGAAGAAACTTGTATTCTCTGAACAAAAGCTGCTGCTGCGCTTAGGGTGGGACTTTCCAGACTTATGGGTTATCCTAATAAAACCCAGGAATGTTTTAAAGGCAGTAGCATTAGAGACCACCAACTATTTTATTGTTGAAGCCTAAAAGAAAAATCTATTATACCTGAGATTGACCCTGTAGCTGTTTCTTTTAGCAGGCTCCTTAGAAAAGTAGAAGAACTGAATTTTTACAAGGCCATTAATGCATTATTTTAGTTTGCATGAGCCTGGATATTTGCACACAACTATATAATGAGCACGTGAGAAAATAAACTGGATTGGTCTCTGTCACGTCTCCTTTCTAACGCAGAATGCAATTGAAACAGTATAAGCAAAGAGGACAAAATCTTACCTGTTCATTATGGCTATTTTTACTTTTCTGGATGTTTGTCTGTTCTGTCCTCATCAGTGTAGCACATTCAGAACATACATGCATAATATATGTCAAAACATACATATTCTTCTCAGTCTTCCCATGAGACTGATCATAAATAATAAACAGGGAATTTTATAGATTGAAAAACGAATCACCAAAATGCAAAAACCTGAATCACCTCAAGATGGTTCAGTGCACAGTTTCCATGGACATAAATGGACTAACTGTGTCTGCTGGATCTGGGCTTCCCATGCCCAGGGCAGTATAAGAAGGTACCAGGTAATTAATCAAATTCTCTTGAGAGTCAGCCTAACACCATGCACATCATTTATTTTAACACTTGTCCCACTGAAGGTAATAAACCACATGATGTGAAAGCAAGCCATGCTCCATAGCTAATGAAAGAGGCTAGTGGCTGTTGTCCTGGGCACATAGCTTTTAATTTTTGGAAACGTTGATGACAAGCTTGCTTATGGTATCCCAAATTGGGTTCAATGGATTCAAATGCCTCATCTAGATTGCTAGATGGTCATGTGGTTATGCAGAACCTCTTTCACTAGCCATATCTTTTGCCATTAATTATGGCTTTGTTGGTCACTATGTTAATATTTCTGTCATGAAGTACTGTCTATGGAGGATGTGAATATTTAATGCAGATTTTCAGAGGTGAGGATTTAATTACACAAGCGTTGCTTGCCTCCTCACAAAAAAATGTCCAACTGTCTCTCTCAATACAGGATGATATTTGTAATTGAGAAGATCTGAGCCTAGCCATAAAACTTGCTGTAGCCCTGACACTTGAGACATAGGGCCAGGTTGTCAAACTCTCAGACAAAGAACAGTTGCTCAAAATACACTCAAGGAACCTGCATCTCTGCATGTTAATGTCTGCCACGGTGTGTGTGGTAGCCTAATTTACACCTAAAAATCCCAGTAAGTATTTGTACTGCCTGCTGATAGTGAAGGTTACAGGAACTGATCTGAAAGAAGGCTTACAGAGCTGGCTCCTTGCCTTTCTAGTTTAGAGAAAAATTCCTGCCAATCTGGCTGTTTCTGTGTTACACTTCAAATGACAGAAAAACAGAAATTAAAAGTGTTGGATATATTTTGGCCTTATCTTAAGGTAGTTCGATTTAAATTAAAATGTGATACTTGACATGGGATTACCTCTTAAAATGTCCTTGTTTGATTTCCCCTTTACATGAGAGGGGAGAAAAACAGACAAAAAGAAACAGTGATCAAGATCTAGAGATTTAAAAATCAGCTGGTGTGCTTAGCCCAATGTATTCCCTGATCTACCCACACATTCATTCCCTTGCTCACACACAGACAGAATTAATTCATCCCATGATGCAATTGTGCATCTGTTTTATATATTTGACTAGTCACTTCAGAAATATTTTTAACTTGTGGGGAGCATTTACAAGTGTAAGAGCAAGAAAGGTGACAAATAAAGGTGAGAGTATACATTTGCCAGACAAGAATAATGAGTCGTCATAACTATGGACAAAAATCCACTCTGTGATCCATCCTATACGTAATCCCCAGTAGAGGAGATTCAGTGATTTCACCTGGAAAGTATTGAGAGGTTATAAGGAAAAGCTGCCTGTTAATAGAAGGCACAGGTAGGAGTCAGGTCACCTACATCCACGTCTACAGTAGCACAGATTTCTACCGCTTGGTTTGAAGGCAGTTTCAAACTGTTGGTTAAATCAGGCCAGCTGCTATTATCTGCTCATCCAAACCAGCACATGACAATATGAAGCAATAGATAGGAATGTACAAGGCAGGATAAAGTCTAAATAAAGGACCCTGTTCCTTTCCAGACAAACACCTTGTTTCCTCAGATGAACTTTTGCCTTCGTTCCTACTCACGAATTCTTATTCTTCCTACTAAAAATCCTAGATATTGTCCTTTCTCTGACAGCAATTGAGTCTAAAACAGGTTCTCTGACTTAATTTGCCCTCAAACAAATGCAAGGTGAAGATCCATGTCTGTTCTGAGCCTCTGCTTCTTTTCAGGTTACTTAAACTGACAGGGGTTTCTCTTTCCTTCTAACCTAAGGATCCCTACTGACAGGGCTGCAGATGAGGAAAGAAGGCTGGCCATAAAATGCTGAAAAGTGTACTACCTCCGGCTTCCTTCAAATCCTTTTCCTAGTCCCAGAGGAATGAATTCAGGAGGCCAAATGTCTCAGGAAGCAGCTGCCACACTAAATACTTCTAGGTAGGGATTGGTCCTGAGGTGGTGGGAAAGTTGAACTGGTTTGGAAAATGTTAGTGAAATCACCTTTGAAACCAGCTTAGCAGAGAGCTGCCACTCAGCTCATGTGTCAGTGGCAGAGAAAACGTAAGAAACCTCCCCTCACAGTGCAGAGGCCAGGAGTTTTTAGCACTGGGTATGTCAAACCTAGTTTGGGTAAACAAGCAAAATTTCAGTGCTGCATTGCTTTGGGACTGGGATTTTTTTCCTCTCCTCCTGAAGGATGACAGTCCGTTTTGTGCAGGATACTCAATGGGTGCAGCGTCAGGAAAAGATGTCTACAGTCATGCATTTGAGAACTGTGGACTTAGAGCAGGATTTAAAGCATGCTGTAGTCTCTGAGATTGCTTTCTGATACTGCTTCAGGAGCAGAGCTGCATCCGAGTGTGGGGAATGTGTGCATGCACGTTACAAGGGAAGAAAATCTGATTGCATTAGAGGCTTGATCTACTTTGTATCTTATGTCCAGAGACCTTGGCTAGTGCAAGTGCAAAGATTAGGCTAAAAAGGGCAATAAAAAGCCTTGATTCAGCATATTTATATCAAAACTCACCAACTGTGAGTAGTTTATTCTATAATTACCAGAGTTTTGGGGGATAAGATTTATCCTTTGCTCTTTGCTTTACTTGGTATAGATAATAGAATTTAGGAGGATCATCATCACTTTTTTTCCCCTGAAGTGTTAACCTCTGAAGTGTTTTAGGAGAGTGGAATAGACCCGCTGTTTGCAGAACAAGAAGGATCTCTGCTTTGCAGAGTGCTGCAGGCAAGACCGACCTCTGCAGGACAAAGTGAAACAAGTCTAAGGAAAATTGAATGGAACTGTGGTTTGTAGTAGTACCAATAACAGCAAAATGTTCACCCATTTTTTGGAGAAAGTCTTTCCTCTTTTCCTATTCTCTTCAGTCAAACTCACAGTGTATATTTACAGAAAGAGGCAGGTGAAATTTCTGTGTGAGCTCTGGCCTCCTCTAAGAGGGGTTTCCTTTGCTCCTACTGATACACAGAATGGTTGTGAAGGGTAATAAACTCTTGCCACTGGTTTATTCAGGGTGAAAAGCTCCTTTCAAAATGGTTGTCAGGCCCAAGGATAGGCTATGAATGTGAAACTCAGCCTAATCTTGAAAAGGGTATTAGCCCCCTAAAAACAAACCTGAGATGGGGGATAGGGTGCGTGTGCATGTCGCAGATTGGGAATTGTTCTTCTCCTACATGCTGAAACTTAGTTTAAATCTGTTTTCTTTCTTTTTTTTTTTTTCCTTTTTTTTTGGGGGGGGGGGTATGTGTGTGTTGGTTGGGGTTTGTTTGTTTTGTTTTGGGTTTTTTTAAGGGTCCTGGATCAAAAAGTTGCCTTCACTGTTTTAATGGCTGTTCTCGTTCTTTTTCTTCTAATTACTTGCCAGTGCCAGAGTGAGTTGTTCTTGTACAGTCAGCACTGCAGATTCTTTGGAGACCCCCAAACAGCTGAATAAAAGCTAGTAAATCTAACAAGTTGCTCAGTGAGCAGTGGAACTTGTGAGGTCAGGCTTCCTGTGCCTCTCCAGTGTGGATGCTTTGGTGTCTAATAACATCAGTGTCTCTGAAGTGGTTGCACATGTGGATTCTCTGATGGCTGATAAGAAGTGAGCTCACACTGTGGTTTTTCTCCTCTGAGGAGTTTCTGACTTCAACCTTTCACCTTTTCTGATGTCTATGTAAGAAGTGGGAACTTGATGTATTTGAGTCCTCAGCTATGCTGTATGGTTTGGTTGAGATTGCCAGACAGATTTAAGAGCTATACAGGGAGATGGAGGCAATTAGCAAAGACTGATGAACAAATGTGCAAGCACACACATACAGAGCATAGTTTGGTGACCCTTTAGGTTGGCCACTGAAAAATGCAGCGTCCCTCTTCCTCTGTGCTCACTCCAAGCTGCCTGTTGCTGCTTTCTGTGTGTTCTCAGCACAGGCATTTACACAGCTGGGTGGTGAACTGATCACACTTAAAAATGTGTGCATAACTGGGTTTGGATCTTAGGTTTGGGTTAATAAGACTGCATGGCTCATCTTTTTTCAGGCAGCTTTGTGCTGCAGGGCTGCACAAACACTTCCTGCAGAGGCAGAAGTGGGCAGCCAGGAGGAGTGGGGTGGGGGGGTGCAGGTATTTTTTCTTTACACTGGCAGTGCCTTCTTTAAGTGCACACTGAACTAGAGCCATGGACACCGTGAAAGCATGACCCTTCTTTCTTAAGGAACTAAAGCCAGAATTATCTATAAAAAAGTGGTGGCTTTGATACCTGGCAAAGAAAGAATACGTATAAAACCAATGTTCAAAACACCGTTGTTGTTTTTCCAACAACCCTAACTTACACAGAGAGATACTTTTATTGCAAGAATAACCAAAGGTGCAGACAGAGCAAAGAGGGTTTGCAACTAGATCCAGATATCAAATGTTGAGTCAAGAACAAGAATTTTAACCAAAAACATTAGATTACCATGTAAAAAATAGCAGTGGTAAAGTCATGGCAAAGAATACAATAGCTCTGAGGAAATAATCAAACCAAAAGCATTGGCCGAGGATGCTTAAACCTCCATCGCTTGAACTGTTGAAGTTGGTACTGGATGCTGTTCCATGGAAGAGGTAGTGTTTTTATGAACATTTAACAGCTTTACAGTATGTCCAGCTTGCTTTTTATTACATTCATGTGTCCTCCACACTTTTTAAAATGGCAAAATAGCATTACTGAAATTACATCTGAGATACAGGTGAATTGCATGTCATTGTTAAGGATATGGGAGTGTCAGAGAAAGTTCTGTCCTTGTGTTATTGCAGGAGATCCGATTTGGTTATCACAATGATTCCTTGTGTCCTGAAAATCTGTTAATGTATCACTGCCTGGGCTTTGCCTACTAAAAAAACAGGTTATTGCTGAGGTGGAGCTTTTGAGACCTGGTTTCTAAGTGCTAGAAACTTCTTGGTTTTAAGATGCACTTTATATGAAGTTCTTTCTCTTTGGCCTTGAGAAACATAGCCTTGGTTCCTGGTTCTGTTATGATGGACTGGCAATCTTCAAATCTGTTGCATTTGATTATTTTTCAGAGCCACAGCTGGCACAGAAGTCACTCTGATTCTGGTTTTTACATCATGCAAAGCTTCAGGACTTGTATCTTGAAAGGCCAGGAAGATCTTAAGTCTCTACTATTATTTCTTGTTTACTATCCCTGTTGCTGTCTCTTATTGTCCTTATTCTTACCATTGTTGAAGCTGTACAAATCCAGAAGAGGAACACAAAATCTTTCTCCCAAATAACTGCTTTTTTCCACTTTACATTATATTCATGTCATGGCCGTCAACGTACTGCTTTCATTCTTCTAGTTCTGCACTATGCTATGGGATGTAGCTAAGAAAGAACTTATGCTCCAAATACTATTTTGAAAAGAAGTGTTACTTCAAGCAGAAAAAAATGACAAACTGAACACATGGATTTCCCCTTCCACAGGCAGTGTAACTGTGACTACTTTTGGGCAAGCTGTTCTAGAGTTAGAAATCAGGAAACCTGACAATGGTTGGTAATCATCTGACAACTGACCACTGTTCTGCTTGGTTCCAGCTAGCAAACACCTATCATAATCAATGCAATGGAAAAATACAGCGATGCAGTGTCCACCAATACCTATGTTATTCCTCACAGACTCTTTAGCCTTTTACTGAAAAATTAATTATGGTCTTAATTATTCTTCTGTAGACTATGTGCTGCAGAAATACACTGGAATTGATTAAAGTGCCTATAATTTTTGCCCAAGGCCAAGTACTGAAGTAATTGATTTTAAGCAGGATTTAATTTTGATTATACTAGAGTCATTGGACTCTTGAGCTGCTTCAGTTCCCTGCTTGCTTCCAGGAGGCTTTCTATTTGAATAAACTCAGTCTCTGCTCCTCAGCCATCTGGCTTCCAGCTTTTCAGCATTTTCATCCCAATCACCTTCATATGCAAGCCCAGATTCCAGGAGTTTGTTTCAGCTCCAGATAAGTAGTAGCTGGGTTTTTCTCTGCTGGTTGCCAAAACTGCCACAGTCCATCACAGGAAACAGTCCAGCCATACATAACCTATAGGACCTTGAGGAACTTGGCGTGTAGACCCTATTTTGGTGAGTCATGTGTGCAGAAATGAATACTGACCAAAGGTAAATATCCTGTACTCCCAGCAGGAAAATTAAAATGTGTCTGCAAAGTTGATTACAGAAATGGATGTTTTCTTTGCTGAAGACACTGCGCTTTTGCTATTCTGGTTAAACATGAGGGATGTGTTTCATCTGTCCAAATGGAAGTGCCTACAGTGTATTTGTCTGCACTGTGATAATATTCTTCATTTCTTTATGGTGCATGGAGAGTGACTGCATGAAGTATGAGATTTATCTCATCGAAGATGTCTGAAGCAATTCAGATGAAATAGACTTGGAGGTGGTCTAGTTCATCTTCGTTCTTTGCAGTGATTAAAGGGAGCATAAAGAAATTAAAAACCAGACCTCTAAGTGCTAAATAGACTCTTACTCCTTAGAGAAATAAGATGTTAGAATGTCTGCAACCTTGTTGATTGTTGTTACAAGCTCCTAATTGTCATGAGTATCTTAGGGTGATTCTAACAATCAGGTATTGTAGCTGTGACATTATTACCATAAACTGTAGCTCAG
>NW_009921288.1:14767-30508 GCF_000696875.1 Nestor notabilis | reverse complement strand
TCTTTCCCTTCCTTTTTGTTTGCAGGGAGGGGAAAGGGAGCAAATCATGTCTTTTGCAATTCAAAACTTAGCAGTCTCCACTTGTGTCGGAGTTCCCATATGACTTTCTTACAGTACAGTGGGATCATATAGAATGGAGGATCTTGTTTCACTCACATCTGTCTTTTTCGAGCCCAAATCACCACAACAGCAAACACTTGGGTTTAGTGATCTCCTGTGCCAATACTTGCATCTCATTGGGAAGGGAAAGGATTTTCCTCACTTGGCAGGTGAACATCTAGATTGTGTCTCATATTCCGTCTTCTCAGAGCCAAGGTCTGCAGAACACGCATTATGAAGGCTGCAGTCTTAAGGCCTCAGGAGAATGAACCAATGTTATTAAACCTGTGCTTTTCTGCCTTTGCAACAGTGTTTTTCAGCCTGTGGTCTGTGTTCCTCTGAGAGTCTGTAGAGTACTCCAAGAGGTCCATGAAAAACAACTAACAGAAGCAAGCCTATTGTCAGTTGGTTTAAATTCACTCTACAAGGATACATGCCTCTTTTGGAAAAAAAAAAAAGTAGGAGGCTTGTAAATTGAAAACTGTTGAAAACTGCAGCTCTGTAATGTTACAAGGAACAATTTTTCTAAATGCTTAAATGCTTAGAGGGTGAATTATTCTAGCTTGGTGGTTAGCACAATCACTCAGGCAACAGCAGTTGCTCCAACAAGCATTTAATTATTTTGTACAAACACATGAGACTGAAAAGTCCTACCTCTGAATATCCTATAGTGCAGTAATTAGGAAAATCTCTAGGAAGGTGAGAGGCTTGAATTGGGCAGGAAAAAATGTGAAGCTTAGCACATCTGTGAGGAAAGCTCCCACCTTCTCTATACAGGATATATAAAAGCAGCACCTTTCCACACATCTCTCTTCTTGATGTGTTGTGTGTGGGACCCAGTAAATGTTTCCTTGTGACTGAACAGTCGGAGTTGTACATGTGCTCAGCATTGGAGTAGTTGTACACATGCCCAGCAACAGGAGACTGAGAGGGTGGTAATCCAGATGTATAGGCTCAAGTAGCACTGCATCCATGGTGCTGAAGATCTGTGTTTGTGAGTTGGGCACCAAAAGATGCATTATGATTAGGCCTTTTGTGATTCACCCAAGACCTCAGAGAAGGTCCTTGGTCGAGAAAGGATGTGAGCCTGAGTTTGCCAAATGTGAGACCAGTACCGTAACCACACGGCTGTGATGTCTTTATTAACACAAGAGAGGCAGTGACCAGATTAAGGGTAAGCAAGAGCAGCTGTTTTTTTCCCACAGGGAGTTTTGAAAGGGAACCAGTAACATGGGAGTGCTATCAACAAGCAATTTGTGCCAAAGGGGAAGAAGGGGTGGAACTAGATGATCTTAAGGTCCTTTCTAACCCAAACCATTCTATGACTGTATGATTCTATGACAAAGCCCTGCACTGGATGTGCAAAGTACAGAGACAGTGCAGAGAAGAATTTAAGGTTAGATTTAAAAATCCATGGGGAGTTTACAAACAAAGAGTAACTGCTGTTCTATGATGTGCTTCCAGTTGGATTTCTACATAGAATTCATAGCATCCTAATGAGAGGCAAAGATGGGTTCATGGTTCCAGTAGCAACAATATTCAGTTTATAAAAAATGACCAACTTCAAGGATGAACAGCTTCTTCTTCCTCAAAAGAGTTGTAACTGAAATCAAGACAATCTACTAGTTCCCAAGGGCTTTGTCGTACTGTCACACTATTCAGACATCCTGAGAACCCGTAACTGGATTTTTACCATAAGAAAGCATTGAGAAACATGTTTCTTATTTAGGTTGGTTCACACTTTTGTGTCTTTTTTTTCTTCCCTGTTAGTCAACAGAATTTCTGTTGATGCGTGGGAACAGGAAGTAAATATTTCACGTGGGGAAAGGCAAACCTCCTGAAGTTCACAGACCTCAAAACTCTTAACCTATTTTGAGTATTTAGAAAGCAAAATGTTTACCTTCACAGACTTATTTTGCCTGTAATTTAAACTCATTTTCTCTCCCCTCCATTTAAGGGGATTACATTTCAAAAATAAACAGATTTTCTAGGGAGCCAATTTATGTATTAAAGAAGGCTGACAAAAGCAAAGAAGCCACAGATCAGTCCTAATTAAAGGATTTCAGAATGTCTTGTCCTCGAACTTCCTAATCTTTCCTCTTTTGGAAAATATTTTAGATTTTTATATTACACCAAATATTAAATTACATATTAACTAAATGCAATAAAAAATAGTAAATAATTAATTTTTGTATTTATTATATTGTTTGTAGTTAGTTATATTTTTGCTAGTATTGCATCTATTGAAGCTTCTATTTCTCTCCCTTTTAATTTGTTGTGTCTCTGTCAACTTGTCACACCAGTGCCTGAGTACACGTTTGCATTTTCTAGTGGGAGGTTATGCTCTGTTTAGAAAACATGATTCTAATAATTGGAAAATAACTTTCAAACCTAAATTACTGGCATTGTCTAAGAATTTGGAAAATATCCAACTTTAAGGAAAAGATAGCTGAGAAAGCAAATGTTTAAATATGCTAAAGCATGGATGACCATGAGTTATTCTTCAAACTCTCCTTTTTTGTCAATCTCACTTTGATGCTTAAAACTGGGTCAATTTTGCAGGCAGAGTACTGTGAATATGAGTGAACAGGATTCTTGTTTGTATTATCTTAACAGCCAAACAACTGGTAATTACATAGAGGTTTTCTTTTTTGAAGCATGAAATGTTGAAAGGATGAGCAGAAGTTGAGCTTTTGCTTCTAACTTCCCATTTCCTGACTACTGTGTATTTGATTTCTCAACATTATGATTATCTGCTAACCCAGAAAGACTGTAATGAGGGTTTAGAAGAGCAGTGAGAGGATTGGTTTGTACTGTGGTCCCTGAAAGTAAATAGTGTGAAAGAGTCTGGCTGCAATATTTTAAACAGTGGCTTGAATGGAAATACATTTTTTTTTCTTTTTTAATTAAAGAACAGGAATATTTCTAAATCTTCTATTTTTTTTTTTAACCTACATGCAGTATTTTTGTGTTTGTTGTGGCTTATAAGGAGTTACATCTTATTCTTTATCTGTTCAGAAAGCTTTTGAACATATCAGTAGCAAAAAGTTAAGGATGGGTGTTTTTTGAATGCAATGCTGAAGAGTCAGACCCAAATCCCATGGAAGCCTGTGGATGTAATTCTCACTCCACCTACATGAAATGCAGGTCTGGATTCACAGTGGGTCTGAGTCAAAACCTCTTGAAAACATTCTGAGCTTTCCCTTTGACTCCAGTTGTCTTTGGCTTATGTTCAGTGAATGGGGAGCCAGTTGACTTGTATTTCTGACCCCAACTTATTTTTATTTATTATGGGTGGACACCAGCTGCTTCTTTGTTGTCTAAAATATACCATCTGCCCTTGAACTTCAACATTTTCCTTCCAATAGGATGATTTAGACTTTGTCCATGGTTTGCCAAACCAGCAGGCTACATCATACTTTTGGACTTCCGACAGACCGCAAGTGGCTAATCCCCCACCTATCTTCGGACTGATATAGAAAGTGAAATATGAAAAACATCTACAAGGCCTTACAAAATAGAAGTATTGATCAACAGGGCCACAGTTTGTGTGATTACCTTTGCTGATATGTTCAATTAACAGTCTTGTCAAGGAGAACCTGGTTTTGGTCACTCAACTTTACTTCATTTAAGTTGATAGTCCTCGGTATCCAACAGTGGGATAAACCAGATTCCTTAGCTTTGTTTGTTTTGGCCTACCGTGTCTCTTTATGAGGAAAATGGTCAAAGTAAAGTGCTTCCTCTGTGTATTTTGACAGGAAACAGTACTAATATGCTTTCCTTTTGTCGTATGCCTTGCTCTTTTCTCCCGGTGTTGTTTAAATATTTTCAGTCCAATGACATATTTATTAACCCACCACTCTCTGCATGGGGTAAGACTTTGATTGGCCCATCTGTAAAGACTCTCGGTTAAGGTGGTTTTTTCAGCGAGAGTTAATAATATTACTACTATTCACGTAAAACTCTGAGACAATCTCTTTAAAAATGGAGCACATTTATCTAAAACAGCTGGTTAAGAGAGCATGAGGGCCCAGCTAGAGTCGGCAAGGTCGGGGGTCAGGGTTAACACCGATCTCTGTGGAACTTTGAAGCTGACATTTTACAGATTATATGTGTCTCAGTGCACAGTGGTCATGGCATATAAATTGGTCTTAGAGGCCCCTATTTGTTCTCTGCATTTTTATGAGCCCACAGAGTTGTTCTTTGAAGCAGCACACACAGAAAATAAAAACTCATTTTAATGTTGTGGAACTATTTGCAGTAAATCATGTTAACATCCTGGCTTTCCTTTAGAGAGATGCAATGTGTTTTTCCATGTTCTTGGGTGCTGTGATTGCCTCTCCTTTAATCCTGTATTTTTATTTTTAATCTCGCTTCATACATCTTGTCTTCTCTCCTGTTCCCTGCTATGGTGTTTGCACAGTTACCCTGTATGCCTACCTTCATTTTCCTTCATGCAGTGACTTACCTATTGTAAGTAAGTGCTTACTTTCTCCTTTATCAAAAGTCCCCTGGCACTATAAACCCCTTTGCTATTGTATGGCACTGTAACCTCAAAAGAAAGCATCTGATTTCAAAGAGACCAAGTTCCACTCTGGAACTAATTATATAATTTATTTTATGAATTTTTTTTAATTGCTAGGTGTTTTAACTGGAAAATGCTGAATTCTGGAGAGCTACAAGGAGCAGACACTGTTAATGGAATCTGCTGGAGGTATTTTAGCCACCCAATTAATTTTCAATAAATGCTTCCAATAGGTAATTTGCTTCTGGCCAAATGTAAATCAACTGGAGACAAATAGGGTTAAAATTAGAAATGTGTGATGGGGACAATGTTTATGGACAAAATAACCTGGCAGTCCTAGAAATAGCTTGCTGACAGTAATAGAAAATTAGACCACACAGATGTTAACAAAAAATGAACATTGTATTTCACATGGCCCTGGTAGAGTTTCTCCAGCTGGATGCACGACTGGCTCCTACATGCGGGTCTCACCACACAAGGTCTGCTTAGCCTTAAACTTCCCATGGTGTGGATTGATATGGATTGGGCATAACATGACCTCAGTCCTCCTCCATTTGGTATGCTTCCTAAGGTGCCTTTTCTTCATTCTTTTTTGCAAAAATAGACCTTATTGTCCACATGAGCCCTCCAGAAAGCTTCAAGACACTCCAGCTAGTATGAATATCCTCTGCAGAGCTCCAAGCTTTTACATTGTCTAGTTTAAGAGGTCATATTTTCAGAAGCACATAATAGCTGAAACACAGATGATTAATGAATAAAGTTTTCTAATGTTATTAATTAACAGTGGTACTAATCAGCTTCTGAGAGAAACACACAGATTTTTAAAAAATAAACTCTTCTGGCGTATTTGCATTCTTAAGTTTCCTCAGTCTCTCACAATGCTCTCTTCTCAGAACCTTCCAATTCTATGATAAATCCCCTTGTCTTCTCTGCCACAATATGAAGTTAGTATCTGTCCCTCACTAAAAAGGCTGGTAAGAGATTCTTTTTATAACTTCCAGTCTCCCATGCCAAGTGGCTCCTGGACAGGTCTGTCAAATGGTCAAGGTCCTCCACTGAGCAACATGCTCTATAAGTCTCTTCCGGCCCTTGAATTCAAACTGTAAAAAGTTAGTCTGACCTGGGCAGAAGCAGACTCTTTATTCATGGAAACTTTCATACGCTAAGAGGATTTTTAAAGCCTCATTTTGATGCCTCATTATTATGGGTCTTCAGTCACTTACCTTTATAGTTTAAAATAAGTTCGACTAATTGGTTCAGAGAAAACGACAGGATTGGTGTTACTTGCTACTGAGTGTGCCTGTGAGCTGTGGATACTGGAAAAACCTTCGAAACAGGTACCAGCTGCTGTATAAACAGGGAAATCTCTCAAAGCTGGCATTCATGGGCAGACCAGCAGCAGTACTAGTAAGACATGGTACAGTTGCAGGGATATTGCTGGCCTGAAAAACAAGTCACAGATAATTATGTGGTACAGGACATGACAAACATAGGCTGCTGTTAAATAAACATAAGGACAAGTGACCTTTGGAGGCATGTGATTACCCTTGTAGAAGGAAGCTTGCTTAAATCTTTAGCATTATCTGAAAGCAAAAGTCGATGACACAGGCTTGCAACTTGTATAAACTTCTCTAAACATAAAGATGACAAAGCAAAATATGACAATTCTCCTGGCATTTTTGTAGTCCCTGTTACTGAAAAGATCCTCACATGGACTCAGCATTTCCCTAGGTTTTAGTGCAATAGGCCTGGTCATGCTCTATAGATAGGATCTATGTCAACCTCAGGAAAAGGGCTTGGAAGAAAATTTGTTGGTTGATCTAGTAATAGCCTTTAATTCTGTAAAATCATGAGTGGGTCTGGGAAATTGTATTCATCTTTTTGAAGTCCCATAAAGTTTATTTCTGTCATTTTATTTTTCCGTGATGGCCAGTGTACAGAAAATGGCAACATATCAGACTCCATTTCTGTCTCAGGCAGCCCCAAACAAGGTTGTGTGCTGGCTCCCATGCTGGTTTCCTTCTTTTTCTTGGCTGTGCTGGTGGAGGCATTTTGCTGACATTGAGAGAGGAGTATTTATTTAGTTCTATACCAATGGAAAGTTTCTCCATCTGCAGTGCTGCTCATCAGAGGTCTTCTTTTTTCAAACAACTTAACGCTTCAGTTGAAGACATTTGCTTAAGCTGTGACCATTTTGCTGAGCAGCCATTCAAGTGGGTTTCATGACTGAACAACAGGATGTAGACATTGATCCTGTTCTTGCTTCTCTCCAGTTTGGGAGAAATTCGCTGAGTAGTAAGAATGTTGTCACAGAAGCTGCTGATGAGATTAGTCATTGCATGGCTTTGCATTTTGGCTGTGGTTACACCTCTGTAGAACAACGTTGTGAAAATAAGTAGTTATAATAATGTCTGTGAAAATGTCCAGCTCATACTATTCTTTCCTGGTTGTAAGACATGGATAACATACTGTTGCTCCATCAAAATACCTTACCTGTACAGCCTAGATGCTTTGGTTTGGCCTTTTTGTGAGACTAGGTGGGGTGAAATACCTATGCAAATCCTTGTATATTGGCAAATTTTTCTCATTGAGCACTGGAAACACCTGGATACCTTACTATACAGCCTGAAAATTCTTAAGGAAGTTTGTTGAAAGGATCAACAAAACCAAACCACCTGTTCCCATTTTGCTGGGATAATGCAAATCCAGCTGGAAAGTGAGCTGTATTGACACCACCTCCCCGAAGAAGCAGCAGCACACAATAGAGCAGGGTGGTGGCAACAGTACTGTGTGCATCTTTGAAAGAAATTGTACATTGTACAAAATACGTGCTTGATAATTCCACTTATTCTACATCCAGCTATTCTTAAGACAATGAAGCATAGCTGCCGTTTCCAACATACCAGTCCATGTTGTGTGTTTTCTGGATTCATGTGTGCTGAAATCAGCATGAGTTTTCGTCATTTGTGATTTGATAACAAGAAAGGCAGGTAAGAGCTGAATTCAACAGGATTGTGCAGTTTGACACAGAATCCCATTCAAACCAGGTATTTTAGATGGGTTCCCCAGAGCAATGTTCTAAAGCAGTTTAAAAACTAATAAAGGAAATAACTGGCTAAAAAGACTTCGTAGATATGAGGACAGACCTTCAGCTGCCATACATTTCTGTAGCTCTGCTGAAGCCAATGGAGCCAGGCCTTTTTATACTAGCTGGTGTTTCAGCCCATAAAGTTGTCATTTTAATTCCATCATTAATTGTAAACCATATTTTTGCAATTGATAGTCAGACAAATGATTCTGGATTCAACATTGTAACTGTTCATGCATTTAAGGGCTGCAGGAAGAGGCAACAGTGAATCTAAAGACCCGTATTAGAGCAATAGCCCTCAGGCAAAAATCTGAATCTGTGTGGCATTTTAAGCATAATTTGTTTGCTGTATCATGAAGCTGTATCTGTGTCTGCTGTATCATGATGAGATTGATTGATTAATCAAGACTCAATCAATGATGTGTTCCAGGAGTTACGATTTTTTAACCAATCTACCTACAATAGCAGATTACATTCCTAACTGTGTTTAAGAGGAGGTTATCATGAGTTCTTTTCACTCCTAGAAGAACTGTTGGTCATAACATCAGAGAGGTGAATCAGTTTTGGATAATAGTCTTCACTTTTAGATAAACTGTCTTTCTATTCCTAGAATTCTATTAAGATAAATGACAGCAAGTTTTCCTTAAGCTTTGTTCTACCCAGTAGTACAGGCTAGTTAAGAAGGCACTTAGAAATTGCTGGAAATACTTTATTTTTGAGTTTGTGGACATTCAACACAGTGCTGAATCCATATATTGCCTTTAAATCTAAAAACCGTAACAAAACTCTCTATATTTTCTGCATTAATCTAGATGTATTTAATTAGCAGTAAAGCACAAGGCTGGGAGCCAAGAGGTCTGGGTCGTAACCGCTGTGGGAATCCTTTGCAAGCCTCGCCTTGCCTGTCACCTGGGAATAAAACTCTCTCCAGGGAAGGTTTGCTACAATGGAACTTAATTTACTGATGTTTTTAAAGCACTTTAAGGACTGAAATGGGAGGCACAGGAGAAATGAGACTTGTGTGGAACTATTGTGCATCCTAGTACCCTGGTAACTGTTAATGATGGGCACGTTTCAGAAAGTTTACAGAATAGCTTAGATGATAGCCATGTGTTTGGGTACATAAAGCCTGTTTCTGCTGAAATGAATCCAAGTCCTCTGTTAAACCTAATGAAAGCAAGACCATTCCTTGTTCTGGGTCTGTGTCAAAAAATGGTACAAGGACATGTTCTCACAAAATTTTTTCATCAGGACTACCATTATCACATTGAACTAGAAAATACAAAGGAAGAAAAAAGCAAGGAATGTAATTTTTAAATTAAAGGGAATTTTATTTTTAATCCCAAGACAGCCTTTTCTTGAATGCTGTGCACAGATTTGTTTTACTTTGCTATTGCCAAATATCTTGAGCTACTGCCAGTCATATTTCATTTAAGCTCTCACGTTGTGATTAAACACATTAAGTGAACAAATGAAGATGGGAAATACCAGTGTGTATAAATCACAGCAGACTGCCAGTTGTTCTCCATTTGCTTCCTCCTCCTCTCCCCACACCCATGATCAATGCTGTTTCCTGTTTGCTTCACTCAAATGGAGAGGTGGCCTGATCCTGCCTTTCTTACCACTTAGTTTATAAAAGCTTCTTTTTTGTTCTGCAAAGTAGCCCTTGTTTCTGGGGAAAGCCTGAGTGAGCCCAACTGTAACACTCAGGTGAGTCAAATCCAATAGCTTCCATTAAAATCACCGGGGTATGTCCACATCAATGAAAAAACACCTGAAAAAAACATTTACCTTGATATTTCAGCCTTCAGTCACATGAGACTTCACATCTATCTGTTCTCATGTGTCTACCCTAGCAGTGGCTCCTACCCTAAGCCGAAGAGTCTTTAACCTCATAGCTGATGGAGAAAAATGGATGGAAAGGTGGTGCTACATTTCAGCTCTGTTTGATGAAGATAAAGAAACAGCTCTGGGCTGCTGACAGTTGTTTCTTTGAAAGAAGGTCACAAAAATGATAAGCAAAACTGAAAAAATGGTAAATCACTCATGGAAAACTAGATCCATTTTGGTTTGTTCCAAAGTGTTTCATTATAATCATAAACTATAAGGTGTTAAAGGGGTTAACAGGCTCTCAACTCATTGTCAACTAATTATCTTTAAGGTGTTGTCATCACATACTAATCGCTGGGCGAATGCCAGTTCCACCACTGGGAGGTGCCCAACCCCAGGGTGACCTTCTCTCACCTAACAGATGCTTACTTCATTAACTTCAACCATCACTTGCACAAAAAAAGCTTTTAGGAACTTTCATCTTTTTAAAAGGGCAGGGAAAAAACCCCAATAAACTGGTAGCCTGGTTAGCAGTAGGGGATAGCTTTAGCTTAAGTCACCATGGGTGGCTAAGATGTATGAGAAACAGATGTAAGGCCTTTGGTGATAGGTCTGCACTTTCTATTTATTGACAAATGAAATAAGCAATAGAAGGTAATTAAAAGCCAATGATTGCACACAAACAGTGCAAACCGTAACAGCAGAGAGGAAAGAAAAGCAACAACACTGTGCAGCTCAGCTTGTTCAGGGCCAAATGACATTGATTTGGGAAGCAAAAATGTGAGTTCTTTGTAAAGAAAATGTTTTGAGTTTAAAGCTGAAGTGGCTTGATAGTTATTTTTGATTTTGTATTCTGTTTTTCTCCAAGTGCTACTTGGTTACAAGGTACTTCCCATCTGTTGGTTTTCTTTCTGGGGTTCAAAGAGGAGGTTTAGTACTGGTTTTAATTGCTGGAATGAATAAGAAAGATAATCAAATGGGAATAGGCAGCAGAGGGACAGTCCTTTCTTGCTGTAACTGAATGCACCAGTAGTTTGACATCAAACTGCAAGTTTGATAACCTCTTTACGTTTTAATGTTTTCTTAACAGGCAGTTGAGACCTGGACATGAAAAGATAAATTCAAATGCTTTTCTCTAAAGAGAGAGATTTACTCCCTTTTTTTACAAATCTTCTGTTTGCAGGAAATAAGCTTGCAAGATAATTTATCTCCTAAAGAACTCAAGGAGTGTGTGTTCTATTGTAGGCTGACCTCCTCCAATCCCAGAATGCACAGATAGGTAACGCAGGAGAACTTCTTTGTAGGCGTTTTAACAACCATTTTATACTAAGACCTGGCATAACACCTCCTTTTCACTTAATATGATGAAGGTGTAAATCCATAGGTCTAATTCAAATGTGTCTTTATTCTGCAGACTTTAATTTTGCACCAGAGGCAAGGGGAAAACCAGCTCACCCTCCCAGGATGATGTTATGGCCAAGCAGAATCTCATTAAAAATCAATTCCTCATGTCCATAAAACAAGTTTATTTTATCTTGTGGGAGCCTGCTGTTAGCACTCACACAGTCCCATTGTGTGGAATTCTTGCCTCTAGTTGTATGCCAAACTGCACAGTGTACCATTAACGAGTTTCAATTTTATGCTAAGCTTTTCAATATTTTTGGTGTCATTTACTGCAGGTTATTTTGCCAGCATGTGGTGTCTTATAACATATGTTATTAATAGTGATGACATGTTTAGGTTCTGAAGGTTTAAACAAGACCTCCAATATTTACATTTATAAAACTGGGAAATGATGAGAGCGGGACTGTGACTGGCCACTGAAGGCTCCAGCTGTGCAGGTATTCATCCTAACCCTTGCAGGTCAAGGCTTGCTAGCCAACTGTTACAAAAACATAACCCAAAATACATTTTCTAAGCACCACAAGACAAGCCAATACGTGTTAATTATGTATTAATCTGCCTTTTTGCAGAGGATAGTAGGAAGCATATGTATTTGGTCTTGTGCCTCATAGTGCCCATATACCCATGGTCCACATGGATGATTGTACCTTTGCCTGGTTCATACAGGGAGTGCTACAGAGCTCAGGTACCCTGAGTTACCCTGGCTTAACACCACAGTTAAACAGTATTTCTTCACTGGGGCCATGCAGAAAAGCAAGGTAAAATACATTCACTTACACCTCAGTAAGAGAGATTTGGTTTAATACATTTTATGTCTTACCTGCAACAGATTAAGAATATGCACATGCTCAGTAACTGCAGTTTTGTTGACCTGTGGTAATTCAAACTGCTGTAACTTGATTGTGTCTCTGGGCCTTTCATCTACAGGGCTTTTACACCTCTCTCTCTCTCTGTTCTGTTTGAAAAATAATATTTGGGATTTTTAGGCACCATTGTAATTAATAAATAATGATCACGTAGTAATTTAGAAATATCACTTTTGAAAGCTAGGAAAAAAACCATGGTATGTTCAAATTATTGCTAGTCTTTAATGTATATATTTGAGGGGAGAGGTGAGGAAGGGTGCTACAGTCCTAAGTGCCAGACATAATTAGGATGATCAGTCAAGGTTGACTACACTGTAAATTACTGGGAGCAAAAAATGGTGCTTTGTGGTGCTAGGAAATGATTCATGTCTAGAAAGGATAAATACAGAGTCTTAAATGAGTTGTCATATATTGTGTTTCATAATTGCTGTAGAAAGTGTCTCATTTTTTATTTCTGGTGCACCTGAAATTCCAGGGCTAGGATTTTTCAAAGGACATGTCCAGTTTTATTTAGGCAACCAACAGCTATTGTCTTGGCTTGCTTGACCAAGCTTCCCTTACAAATTCCAGTAACACCAGTGAAGGTTTTCAGTTCACCAGAAAGAGCAGGCATAGAAAAGTACAGCTTAAAGTGATATCTCTTGTGAACACAGAGCTGCTGTGTTTATAACAGGTAGATGTAGGCTGCAAGAAACTGATGGTCACAAATGTGCCTGTGGGCCCAGATGCCAAACTTCCTGTATGTTTAATAGAACTAGGCACTGGCATGAGACTTCTTGGGAGAAGATGATCACTTTTAATTCTTTACTTGTACATTGCTTGGCACAATAGCATCCTTGAGGGCATCATCTGTTTATTTAAAGCATTGAGTAAATACAATGTCTTGAGTAAGTAATAAGCTGATTGTTTCCTTCTGATCAGACAATTGTCAGATGTTTAAAATGCCTTATTTTGTAAATGCCTTGTTTACAAAGTGAAACAAAATGTATTGTACTCAGAAATCCAGGCCAAGACCTTCATGCATTAAAATCACAGTCCTATTTACTGTACAAGCCCTAGCAATATAGGAATGTCACTACATATCCTCTGTCCAGTCGAGAGCAGTGGCACACATAAGTAGCCTTGAAAACTGGTAATCTTTTTACTACAGGGTTTCATGAGCTTTCAGTACCTAGGAAATATATGAACCTTTTTATATCCCACTGTTGTCTGGTCGCTGAGTCCTTGCCAGTGAAGGACTGAGCAATTATTATGCTTTAAATAACAGTGATGTTATTTGCTGTAATCTCAAATGCTTGAATCAAAATACAGATAATAAAAAATACAGCATGACCTCACGCTGGTATCTCTGAAATGGATGGTCATAGAGCTCAGCCAGGAGCTTTGTGACAGATCACTTGTTTGGATCACCAGGGAACTCAAGGTGTCTGGTCCCTAAACTTCTTTGGGTGTAAAAGATGTTACTGTTAGTAAATTTATTTTATTGCCCTATTATTTTGAATTGAAATCTCACAATAGACAAACTCAGTGGTAAAATATATTTGAAATTACCCTTATAGTTATGAATAAGGAAACAAAATGACCTAATATATCACATTTTCTCAATGTGTGTATTTTTTTTTGGCTTCCACTCACCCCAGAAAAGTTTTGAAATTTTAGGGAATTTCAACCAAATCAGACAAACAGGAATAAGATTTAAACTAAGTATTCACAGAGGATTCCTACAGGTTTTATGGAAGCAGATGTCTGTGTAAAAGGGAAAGATGCAAATGAATGTCCCACCTCTCTTCCCCCCTGAAAGGCTTCAGCACAGCCTCTGCTGTGTTAATACAAATGGGAAATACATTGGAAACAGTTGCACTGAGGACTCCAAGAAGAGGAGAAGCCTCTGCTGGAGTTTATACTATCTTAGACATGGGATGATCCAAGCATGAGATACAGCCACAGGAGACCAGGTTTCACAAGTTACACTGCTCAGAGCACCCCTTAGTTTTAGACCCCTCACCCCCAGACATTACAATTCAATTAGAATTCAGCATCCTGAGGAAGCCTCTATAAATTAGACAGTCAGGACAATTAAGAGTGTTTTTATTTTGTTTAAAAGGCTTGGTTTTATGAATTCAACAAAGTTCCCGCAAAGGTTACACACAGAAGAAATAATTTGTCCTTAAGTTTCTCAAATTCAATAAAAGTCACCCAAATTTTATTTTCTTTTTAATAGTTCATGAATTTCAAAATAATATTCATTGGATTTTTTCAAGGCAAATGAGCAAGTTAGACATGCATCTCCTGCTGCCTTTCAGTGGGAACTCAACAACTCACTGTAGTATTTTTACTTTAAAGATCTTCCCCATTGGTATGCAAGCACTCATTTGGGTAGGGCTGATTCTGTTCAGAAGGAAGTGCCAGAACATTAACACAACTTGCAACAGAGGGCTCAGCTGGGTGGTGAACTAGGTCCTGTCCCCCCATGCCACAGCACTCTCACTAAATCCTGGGTTTAGGCATCCAGCACTAGGAGAGCAAACTTGAAAAATGCAGCTGGTGGCGTTTTGCTTTCTTTTTATTTATCTCCTCTTCTTAAAAGTCTCCAGGCCAGCTAGACTTTCACAACAAGCCCCCTGCAGACAGTGGGAGCAAAGTAGCTGGTTGGAGTAGGAAAATGTTGGAAAACCAGAGTGATCCGATCTTCATTATTGATCTCTTGGTTCAAACTTCTTTTCTGTTTCGTGAAGTAGTCACCGCCTCAGGTTGGCATCTCTTAAAGGTCATGTATGAAGCTTGTCAGATTTTTAGGAGCCCTCAGGTTTCTCAAGTTCATCTGGTAACAAAAAGGTGGTGATAGCACAGTGCTCTATCTGCCACTGGTGAGGCAGGGCAGGCCCTGGCATGTGTGACATGGACTCGTGTACCGGCTGCTGGGGCCATGAGTGTGGGCCTGAATGCAGTGAGCTGGCTTTCCTGCATCCTTCCGCCACGTGAGCTGGCAGTGGGGACTCTGTCCTGGGCATGACTCCAGCACTGGATCCATTACCTCTTCCCTGAAATAGCAGTTACAGGTACAGCAGCAGAACAGGCTCAGGACCAGTGTTTTTCTCCTTCTTGCCTAAACCTGACCTTTCCTAGGGCTCTAACCTTGCAGTTCACTGCTTTGGGGACAAGGGATGGTGGAAGCATACAGAAACTCAGGTTTTGCAGCAGGTTCTAAACTCTGAAATCAACACCAAAAAACATATGGACTTAGAAGCGCTTCCCTGCTTTTCTTTGTTTTGTGTGCTCTTTGTGATAAAGGCAAAGTTCTTGCAGGACTGGCTCTTTCTCACTTTTAATACCTATGCCTTCTCTTCAGGATTTGGGAGACTTTTCTGCTCTTTTTTGGTTCAATTTCTTTATTTCAGATCATCTTGAAATTAACAATTATCCTTGTGTTACAAGAGCATGCCACCATCTCCTCTTTCCCGTACACAGTGTCTTTCCCAGAACATACAGTCCCTTTGGCATCCTTTCCCTGCCACTGCTTTCTGATACACCCTCTCTTGTCAGGTGACCCTGAGCAGCCTCCGAAGGGATCACAGTCCCTATGTGATGACCAGCAGCTCAGTTCTCTTCCCTCCCTGTCCCTTATGTGTTCATCAGGCTTAATAAATGAGGTAGTGGCTTTCTCTTTGTGCATGGCTGTTGCAGTTGAACAGGCTATCTGCAACAGTTAATGACTCCTGTTCTTTATTAGCCCTATGCAGAGGCACAAAAGTTTCTCTCATCACCTCCTGTGGATTCTGGGACACTGTAAACCAAAGGGAGCCAAGAAAGGAAAAGATTGCCTGCTCAGAATTGATTTTGTAGCCTCTCAGACACACAGAGAGAGTCCCCTGTAGCAAGCAGATTTCACAAGCTGTATGTGGAGAGGTTGCCCAAATTGTCACTTAAGT
>NW_009921288.1:13800-14736 GCF_000696875.1 Nestor notabilis | reverse complement strand
TTTCCCTAGGAACATATATTACTTTAACAAAATAAAAAGACTTCCCTCTTATCAAGCATTATTCTCTTACATTTACAGTTTGCCTGACATACAGGAGTAATATTCCATGGTTTGCTACAACTTACAAGTTTATGACCCTTCTGTGGCAGATCAGACTAAACATAATTCATTCACAGCTACTTAGTGTTCTGGGAAATAAACCCCTGAACTTAAATAACTATAGTGTGACCTCTGTAAAATATTATTTATGGGTTAAGAACTATTATTATGTACATATCAAGATGTGCCAAAGGTTATAAAACAAACACTAGTCAGCAAACTGCACTGTTTACTGGCCTAGTCACTCATGGCTTGCTTTCTGGTTATAGTCCTACAAATATCTGTAAATGGAGAAAACTATTACTTGGCTGCCTCGGTAATAAGAATGAAGTTGATGCTGTGGACGACTAAGGACTCAATAGCAAATAATTTTCTACCATAAATGGAATGCTGAAATATGGCTAAGCAATGCAGTTGAAATACGTGGTGTTTTCCATTAAAAACCATTGATTGTCACAAGGGTGCAGCCACTGTCAAAATAAGCAGGGAAATGACAGCCATTCATACGCTATTAATTTTGTAAATCAGTTGATCAGATGCAGGAAGAAAGCTCCAAGCACGTATATAAGGCTTCCAAAAGGGAATTTCAGGTTCTGGTTTTGATATCTACCAAACCCCAGGGTTTTGGGAATTGTGCAAGTGTGCATTATTGCACTGCTTGCTTGTGTATAATCCACTTATATCGGAATGCATCTTGTGCACAAGGCCCCTAAAATGTTTTACAGGCAGAATTGTATAGACACATACATCAGAAATGTTCATGTAAGTCAAACCCATATCATGTAAGTATATGTAAGAATTCTGTTATGGTTTATTCTCCCCCACCACCCATACATA
>NW_009921288.1:1132-13769 GCF_000696875.1 Nestor notabilis | reverse complement strand
CCCAAAAAAAAAAAAAAGGTTTGAATGAAAAAGGAAACACCAGCTCTATCTGGACAGGTTTTATAACAGTCATATTTAATGTTACAGGAGAGTTCCTTATTTCCCCTTTTCCGACAAGAAAGTTCTCCAGCAATGTCAATGGGATTTTGATAATTTCTGCCATAAGGACGAACATAAGTACCTGCATACAGGTTTTTCTGGCTCTCAAATCAAGTCCAGTAGTGCCCAGCTCACAGAAATCCATTCCATCAAACTTGCTCTTTAGACATCAGGGACAGTTTCAGGCATGTAAGTTAGATGCTAAGTAATTAATATGAAAATAATTTTTCAGTTATTAGCTCAGGGTTTTTTTCTTTTCTCCTTTTAGTACAAAAATCCTGCATGACTAAGAAAGAGAGCTGGTACCAAAATAGCAAACAGCCCTGTGGTCAGAGCAATCCTAGAGATGTTGAAGACCCAAGTTCAAGTCCTTTTGCAAACCTAGGATTTAGACCTTGGTGTGCCACATCCCATGAGAGTATGTTGTCTGCTGACTCATCTCTAAAGCTGACCAAGATCTCATCCTGGGCTGAGCCAACTTTCCCTCTGGGACCTGCATGGAAACCAGCACCTTTCCCATCAGAGGGCTTTGCTGCAGTGGAGTGTTTAATCCATTTTGCTTGATGGATCCTCTTCTGCCCTACCAGTTAATGATTCTTCTACTGTGTTTGCTGTAAGAGACCTCAGGCTGTTACGTGTCTTAACATTTCCTTCATAATTTGATCCTATTACATCAGTGACACCCCTACAGCAGCTCCAAATGTTCACATAAACTGCCATTTTCATTGGTTTGAGGTGGTGGAAAATCCCAGTTTACTAGAAAGCAACCATGTCTCACACCAGTATGGAGCAGAATGGGGGTAGGGAGTGTGCCCACTGGAGCCAAGAGTTGTCACTTCCCACAGAAGTGAGATGGAGTTGCATGAATTCCAGGATATCTCTAATCTAAATGAACGATTGACTGTTAGCACAGCCAGTTATGTGAGCCAGAATGCTCACCAAGTCCTTCTGAGCTTCCCTTAGAATACAACAGGTGCACACTTAGCCAACAATCTCCAGGGTTATGGGAAGTATCGGAACAGGCCGAGCTTGAAGTGCTCAGTGTATTTTCCATTAACATGAAGATAGGTGACATTTCCAAATATTTGGTTCTTCTTCTAGGTCACAGTTTAGGCTAATGTTTACTCATGCTAGACTTTTCCTGTGATCTGCTTTACTTTAGCTGAAACTGGACTGCAGGGGACCTGGCTTTCAGAAAAGCTGTGCACCCATGTTTGTAACCTAGCTGGAAAAACACTAACCACAGCAAAACTAGGGCATGCAGTGAGTATAAAGCATCTGAGGTAGTGTGAGCCAAGGAGGAGGATGCTGGTAGGGGAACTGGGTGACCGGGTCTTGCTCCTGGCTTTGCCCCATTGCAGGGTAGTCTTGGGCCACCACTTCTCCCCTCTTTTATCTGTTTTCTTTCTTCCCTTATGCCTTGTCTGTTTTGTTTGCAAGTTATAGGAGACAAACTATGCGCTTCTTACTAGGTGTTCATCCAGTTCGTAGCATATTTGGAGCAGTCCTATGCTTATTTGAGTCACCTCAGGCGCTCCTATAATGCAAATAATATTAGCGATCTGAACATTTTTGCTCTTATCCCTTTAATAAGATTAGATATGTATTTTAAATGTCATCTCCTGCAGGCCTCCTGGTTTTTTTCATTTACTCTGCAGAGTAATTTTTGGCTTTGATTGCACAGGAGGCTTTAACATTCACATCCTCGGGAGAGGCTGGAGCTGTTAGCTGAAAGCACAGCCGTATGCGGCACGGTGCGGTCCCAGCCTGCCCAGGGGGCTGCTGTAACTAAACAGAACCAAATTAAAGTGCATCATGAAATTACAGCATGCTTTTCTGTAAAGTTTGATTTTTACTTTCCTGGGCCTGGCCTTCAGGTTTCATTAGAGCAGCACTTGACAGAGTTCCCTGCCTGGCACCGCTGCGGGCTGAGGGTACCATCTAGTGGGACAGGCTCTGGCAGCAGTGAAACACAGCGGCTGCTGCCCTGTCTTCCCAGGGGCTTCTTTAGGATCGATGAGACATTAGGGGAAATGAAATGCTGACTCTGGACCCTGCCCACCCATGTTCTTTACTCTGTGCAAGGGTGACGGAGTGCAGGCGGGTTTAGGTGTCAAGTTGAAAGGGATCATAGAGTACAAGGTTCGAAGGACCTCAAGAATCATCTGGTCCACCTTTTCAGGGCAAAGCATGACCTAAGCTAGACATCCCAGCACCCTGCCCAGTGAATCTTAAAAGCGTTCAGTGTTGAGGAATCCACCACTTCCCTGAGGAGATTATTCCAGTGGCTGATTGTTCTCATTGTGAAAAATATTCCTCCTGTGCCCAACTGGAATCTCCCTGGGAGAAACTTGTGCCTGTTACCCCTTATCTTTTCCATGGGACACTTGGTAAAAAGGGAGGTTGCATCTTCTTTGTAGCCAGCCTTTAAATACTGGAATATGGTGATCGAGACTCCCCTGAGCCCTCTTTTCTCCAGGCTGAACAGACACAGATCTCAAAGCTTTTCCTCACATGGCTTCCCCATCCTTGGATCTTCTTCATGGCCCTTCTCTGTCCCTCTCTAGCCTGTCCAAATCTTTTTTGTATAGCAGGAACCAAAACTGAACACAATATTCCAGGTGTGGCCTGACAAGTGCTGAGAACAGTGGGATAATGATATCATTACCTCTGCTGGTGATGCCCTTGTTGATGTAACCCAGCATCCCATTGGCTTTCTTTGCCACAGCTGTACACTGTTCACTTATAGTTAGCTTGCTGTCCACCCAGACCCTCAGGTCCCTTTCCACAGAGCTGCTCCTAGAAAGGAGGATGTGTGCTTCCTTAATCCTTCCAAAATCTGGGTTTTGTGGTTCTCAGGCCTGATGGGAACAGTGCAGTGCAAAGCGAGACACAAAATTGTTAGTCTTTCTTCTTGTGCATATTGCTGGTGGTGCCTGGAGGCTTGTTCTCCAGCCTTATGGGATCATGCAGGCTGAGTGTGACACTGTGCAGTCAGTTCTCTTCACACTGGCTGGCCCTGCTGGGAAAACTGCTACTGCTGTCCATAGAAGGGGTAGACCTTCCAGAAATGAAGCCCCCCATCATGGGAGGCAGAGGAATTCTTCGGTGTCCTAATTTTTGCAGTCTTCGCCTCTTCCTAGGAACCTAGTCCAGCGCTGAGCTCAGCTCCCAGGCTTCTGTGTGTCAGTGCCACACCACTGGGATAAAGTAGTCTGGCTGATCTGCTCAGCTGGGGATCTGGCATGTTGTTTACATTCAGATCTCAGCAGTCTGCAGTCCAGTTTGACTCCGTTCACTCACAAAGTTACTCTTCTGGAAGGGGCAGTTTTTTTAAGACAGGCAAAGCTGTTTTCTCAGAGGATTATGATAAAGCTTAGGATATCTAAAGACAGCACAACATGCATGCGAACGATGCTTGCATGTACTTTGTTGCAAATGCCTAAGCTTTCTTCTTTTACACAGCACTATTTCTCTTGCCTTGCCTTATGGCTGGCAGTGCTTCACTAGTTCCTGCTTGGTTTCAAAACAAAAGAGGCAGCTCCATCTAGAGGTCTTTTAAAGAATAAAACCTGCTTTTCACAGCTCCGCACTTCAAGCGTTTCTGTTTGATGCAGCACTGTGTATGTGGGTGTGCTTTCTCTTGTGCAGTGCAGCTATACCTTCTTATTTCTAAATGTTTTGTAAGTTCTAAGATTTTGGAACAGGGCCTTGAAGGTTTAGAGCAATCCTGAGACATTTCCCCCTCCCCCTGTTATTATTCAGAGTGAGTTGCAGTTCAGCAAGATAATCCGTATGTATAGTGTTTGCTGCCTGTGTGCAGAGTTTGGGGCAGAGGTGGGATAGACAGGGAGGTCCTGACCGTTGTTTCTCTCTGTTTCTTCATGACATCTCAGAATTTCCCAATGTGATATGTGAGAGAAGACCGTGCTCAAACTTACACTGGATTTAGTGGCTAAGCCTACACTCTGGTTCAAAAGAAGGGAAGAATATCACCATGGTAACCACCACGGAGTGGGAATGGGAATGTGCAAGTAACTTTTACTCACTGATGTGTGCCAACAGAGGTGTTATTTTAAGTAACTAGGAATCTAACAGTTTGTCTCACTGAGTACTTTGGATGGCATCTTGGTATCACGAGTTCTTACGATTTACTGAGATTTTAAAGATCTCAGTAAAAGTGCATACACAGCATGTTTTCTTCCTATCAGTAATGATTAAAGCAGAAACACAGTGGTATGTCTGATGTGCAGCATACCCCAGAGTGCAGGCCTACCACAACACTGTAATCATATGCTGGGGGATGTTTGGGGTTTGGTTCTGGACCAAGAGGAGAGTTCTTTGTAATGGAATGAAGAACAAAAATCAGTATTTCTTATGCAGAATGTACAGGTTAATAATGCCCAATACCTCCTTTGTGTTTCTTTTTCTTCTAGTCACCTACCTAGTCCAGGTAATTGTTCCCTTCTCCCTTTGAACATTCTTCATCATCATATTCTCTATAGTACACTCACACTTTTAACTCCATTCGTTCTAATCCTTTCCTGCTGGCTTTTCAACTTCCATCTGCTGTATAGGTATTAAAGACAATAGCTCTTGTGGTTAGTAGAAAATGTATAGATAAATAGAGGTTATTAGTGAACTCCTGCATTTCAGTGGAACGGAGTTCAGCATTTGAGACAAAGAACAGAATGTGTAGTTCTTGGCAGATGGGCCTTTTTTTTATGAGAAAAAGGAATTTAATGAGAGACATGGCAGGAAACTGAAAGATCAGGCTAAACCTTGACTGAAAAAGAACTTTGAGGGCTTGCTGATGCTTTGCCAGTGTTAAAGGAGTCAACTCAGGGATTATTAGCTAATATAATGAGTCTGCAACATGTAGTCATAATAGTCCCATTACGTTAATACATTTCTTTTTCTCTCCTCTTTAGCCTACTTACTGTTAAACAATATCTACTATTGTTTCAGCATAGGTCATAGTTCGGCCTTTTGAGGACCTAAAAAAAAATGTAAAATTAAACTACTCAGGAGGAAACCCAACGTCCTACTTCTTAAGGAATAATGTTCATTTTAGATAAACATTTTGGGGGAACATTTGGTGTGCTAATTCTTAAACAGATCTCTGGCAACCACTGCAGTGGTTTTGTTTACCAAGCCCTCCATCATTTGCTGTTTCACCTATTTCAGTTTCAGGTTCTCCCATGAGGATCAGGCAGGTCGGCACAGTTCATGCTAGTTTCTAGATTATTCCTCACTCAGTGCAAGCAAACAGGGGTGTTGCTTTGTCTCTTTAGGACCAGAGCACGACAGCCCTTGGAGCTGCCCAACAAACTCCGAATCTCCTCAGCAACGCAGTCCCCAGCTCCCTGTAGCCAGCAGAGTTCCTCTCCCAGAGACATCATGTTGACGCCTGCACAAGGTCTAGTGCAGCTGGTGGCCTGTCCTGTTCATCCAGAAGCATGCGAGCTTTATTTGGCTGAGGCAGGTACCTGCTTCCAGAAACTATCTTCCGGGATATCTTGGGCAACCTGTTCGAGTGTTTCACCACCCTCATTGTAAAAAAATTCTTCCTTGTATCTAATCTAAATCTACCCTCTATCAGCTTAAAATCATTACTCCTCATCCTATCACAACAGGCCCTGCTAAATAGTCTGTCTCCATCTTTCTTATAAGCCCCATTTAAGAACTGAAAGGCCACAATAACGTCTCCCTGGAGCCTTCTCTTCTCTAGGCTGAACAACCCCAACTCTCTCAGCCTTTTCCATAGGACAGGTGCTCCAGACTTTTGATCATTTTTGTGGCCCTCCTCTGGACCTGCACTAACAGGTCCATGAAGACACGGAGACAGTCCTGTGCTGAGGACTCCAGAGCTGAATGCAGTACTCCAGGTGGGGTCCCACAAGAGCAGAGTAGAGGGGCAGGATCACCTCCCTTGGCCTGCTGGTCACACTTCTTTTCATGCAGTCCAGGATACATTTGGCTTTCTGGGCTGTGAGCGCACATTGCCCAGCCAGCTTGGTCTGGCCAGCTTTTCATCCACCAGTACCCCCAAGTCCTTGCCCACAGGGCTGCTCTCAATCCCTTCATCCCCCAGCTTGTATTGATGCTGGGGGTTTCCCCGACCCAGGTGCAGCACCTTCTACTTGGCCTTGTTGAACCTCATAAGGTTCACATGGTCCCACTTCTAAAGCTTGTCCAGGTCCCTCTGGATGACACCCCGTCCCTCAGGCATGTCAACCACACCACAGTCATAATGTGCTCTTTGCTTGCTGTGACAGGATCTCTTCATTTGCTGAGCTGACACCCAGATCCTTGGAGGAAAAAAAAAGGTCCAGTGGGAGTAAAAGGAAGGGATATCATGCTGCATGAAGTACACAGTGATTTTGTTAAAAAGATCCATTTCTGTAAGAGGAGCTTGAGGGAGAAGGAAAGGAAATGAGAGAGGGAGGTTGGTACAATGGCACAGTATCCCACGAAAAAGCAGGGAATGAGGTGCTCAGCCTTTTTTTGACAAGAGTCTAGATGACAGCTCTGGCACCTACTTTCTGTGTGTAAAGCAAAGACTGTGGGGTCTCTTCTGTGTTTGAACAGTTTCTGATGTTCATGGAAAATCCTGGGATTATTATGTTCTGAGCTGTACCAGGAGCTGAAAGAGGCAGAGATGCTCTTTTTATTCTACCCTGTTACAGCAAGGTAAGGAGAATGCATACATGCCTCATGGTCTGGGGCCATTCCTAGCAAGTCTGCTTCTTAATGGCATAATGTACACATCCTCAGCCTTCCTGAATACTTTTAAATTTCTTGTCTAACTGGTTTTGTTGCACAATATGTCAGCACGTGTAGCCTGGGAAAGAAGGTAGGAAGGAAGTTGTTATCAGAAGCTGATAGGAGGGAAGCTGTATCAGAAGTGCCTTGTTTATATGCAGGAGCAGATAAGTTGACTCATATCTTTGAGTCCCCAGCACTGCAACACTGCGCATCTCCATGCATATGCCATGTGAGACACAGGCATGGACATTCAGAAGAGGCTTTAATCCCTGCCCCAGGGATAATGTAAGCACTTTCTAATCACCTGTTCTTCTTGTAAAAACTAGAAATGTCTCGAGCTTATTCTCAGCAAAATCTCTCACCCTCTTCCTCTTGATGCTGTGTTGGATTCATCGGCTGCCACAGCAGCTGAATGGATTTGCAGATAGCACTGGGCTGATGTAATTTGGCCAAATTTGCTCTCCATGACCATCATCTCACCACTTTGTGTGTAATTAAAGCATGACAAGACCCTGTTTCGCAAGACAGATGAGAAGAGGATTGGTGGGGCGCCTCCAGTGCAACATGTTCAGATACCATACTCTAAATTACTTTGTTTGGAAAAGAGTGGCCTTTCTTTTTCAGGGAGTTAAGCACCACGTGTGCCACTGATACACTGTGCTACTGTGCTGGCTGTGGCCTTTTCTTTCTGATTGACCCAAGCCTTTAGTGAACAGATAGATAGGATCATTTATACCAGGTGTAGCCTTGTGCCTTTGTAGGAGAGAAGGACTTAAAAGTATCATTGAGAAGTGCAACGCAGTAGAAAAAGTCTCAGAAAGCTCAAAAATTGTGTTATTTCAATCTCATTAAATTTAGCCATCCACACAGAGAGTAAACCACAGTCACCTCACATGTCTCCACCTCTGAAGTACTGATAGCTGTCTTGCAACACCAGTCAGGTCCAACACTGATTGGCGGGAGTCTGGAAGATCCTGTTTCCAAAGAGCACCAACAACACATTTCTGGGTGTCTCCTCCCTCGTTTGTGTATCATGGCACTGCAGGTTGAAGAAAACTGCTCAAACTGCTTGAAGAAAGCCACTTTCATGACAAGCTGTGGCCGGTGCTTCATGACAATTTGACAATGGTATTGTTTTTCTATTGTTTTGAACTGTATCAGGTGAAATAAGCAGAGCAAGTAGGGTGCATCAGGGGTCTTCAGCATTCAGAATGTGGAAGGTCTTTCAGACCTTGATAATATTGGTTAATATTCCTCACATGCAAGTGTTGGCAAGATTGTGGCTCTAAGCTTATTTGTAAACCACAAGGCCAGAAGACACCTGTACAATTATCTGGACTAAATGTTTGTGCAAGACAAAGAGATCACCCTTACTTGATGCATTGGTTTCAATGAAGAGGAAATAAAAGGTATTTTTAAACTTCCTGTTGGATTTCAGTGAATTAGAGAGAGAGAAAACCATGAATGAAGCAGAAGGCTTTACAGCCTCTGAGATACACATTAATGTATCTTTTCCTTAAATCCCATTATTATATAAGTGAGTGGAAGCTGCTGCCAACAAAAAGATACAGAAAAATCAGAAAAGCAGAGGCCACTCCAGCTGTCCGGCGCCTCAGAGCTCTCTGTTTTAAAGGAGAGGTTTGTTGGGCTAGGTGGGGCTGCTGGGAAGGGCTGGCATATGAAATCAGTCTACAAGGATGGCTTGAACCCATTTCTGAGTGTGTCAGTCATGTTTGAGAATAAGTGAGGAGCTAAATTAAAAATAATAGGGCAAGACTGCTGGGAAAGAAATAAACTCCAGTAAACTAAAACAATCAGTTTGTTCTCCCATGTTTCCTGTACAAGTAATAAAATCTAATAACTGAGTTGCTGTTAACAGTTAATGACCACTGCATTTGTTAATGGACCCAGACAAATGAGAGCAGTTTAATACAACAAACAGGCCATTAGTTGTATTAATGGTCGGCTTGTAGGAGTTAGTGCTCTTATAAACTATATTCTGCAGTTTATAATACCAGCACTTTATAAAATGACCTGGTGTTTTCCAAAAAATAAAAAATAATAAGGATCAGGCGAGCTCCAATTTAGCAGTGGAAAATAAGTATGCATGCTAACTAAGAAAAGCATATAGCGGGCTAAATCTCTTTTTCTAGTTTGCACTGGAATAAATCAGGAGCAACAGCAGACATACAAACCAGGTCTGATTCTTGTACAGCTTAAATCAGTGGCAGCTTTGCTTTTGACTTCAGTGAGTTTTGGATTGCTCCTGTAATTATTATCATTAGAGAGCAATTTGATCTTTTTTTTCTTTCCCCCCCCTTTTTTTTTTCCACAGACCACAAATGATTCCACGCACGGGATACTCAATTTTTAGCAGCTGTCATTATTTAGAGGTTTAACAAGCACGCTTATAGAAAGAACTATAAAAGGGAAGTTGTATAAATAGATTAAAATTAATAAAGGAACCAAATAGAGTTAGTTCCTGCTTCACTAGCCTCTACAGCTCTTTTAATTTCTGTATTTTTAAAGTGTATTTAACTGCAGTTCCATTTACAAGAAATGTCAGTAGCATTTTTGCAATGGTAGTTGTGAAAGCCAAAGTTTTTCCATCACTTTACAGGCTCACTTCTGAATGTAACTAGTGTTTGGTAGAAATTTGAAATGGAGCAATTTAAGCATTTGCACTTAACTTGCCAAATGGGGACGATACTAAATTATTACAGAATTACAGGTTACTGGTGAAGGGAATAATGCACACTTTGGTAGGAAAAAGAAATGGAGGTATTTAAATGTGTGTGAATGGGCTCTAATTTGTGTATAGCTGTAGCATGAGATGAGGCCAGGCTTAAATCATAAACTTATAACAGGCTTAGCCAAGCTCTTTGACTTTGTTTGTGGAGCCAAATTGCAAGTTTTCCAGGTAGGCTCCCAAGAACATAAGAGACCTTGCATAAACTTATCCTTAAGGTTACTGTGACCTGGAGGAAGAATGCAAGAGTGAACTCAGAGAGCTGTTCCCACCTTTGGCCATTCAACCATCTGCAGGTAATGGTGTCTAAGCCAAGCTAAAGAGGTGTCACTCTTGAGTTCTGTTAGATACGGAAATTACAATCCAGAGGAACATGATAGGCACAGCGGGTCCCTCCTAGATTCATCATAAGTCAGCCATGGCGCTGCAAAGAGTGGCAAGTAACTAAGGCTTCAGAGTAAGAAATAAAGATACTTCAGCAGAAAAGGATAAGAAATAAGGGAGGCATAGAGTGGTCCTTCCTCTGCTAATCCTCTCAGCTGACAATTTGTGTTTTAAGAGGTTCCTGGGCCAGGATTTATCTCATGGTTGGTAGTCACTAGTAAGTCTATCCTCCATAAATACCTAGCCCTTTATATTTCTGGCCTCCATTTTTGGCAGTGAATTCTGTATTATAGCTACACAGTCTGTAAAAAGGTGTTTGCTTCTGCATGTTTTAAGCCTGCTACCTCAAATTTCAGTTAGTGCCCTTTAGGTCTTGTCTGGGAAAGAATGAAAAATTCTCTCCATTCATCCAGCTCATATGGTTTATGATTGTACAGATCTCAACCACATTTTCCTCTTCAGTCATTCTTTCCCAGATCCTGAAGTCTTAGGCTAGGCAGTCGCTCTCCTTTCACAATTATGTTTCATGCCTTTGATCACCTTTACCATCTTTTCAGTTCTAGTTCAGCCTTTTCTAGTTCTACTCTGCATTTTTTGAGATGGAGGGAGAAGCAGTCTTGCACACAATGTAAATGGCATGGGTAAATGGCATTTACACAGTGCCTGAGTGACAGTTTTGGCTTTGCTCTTAGTTATGTTTCTAGTAATTACTAATAATCTATTCGTCCTTTCGATAGTTGCTGAGCACTAAGTTCTCCATCACTAGAGTGAAATCTCCTAGAGTGGGAGAAGGTTAGTAAGATCACCTATTACCTGTTTGTTTATCCTGTAATTTACCTATAATTTTATTTCCTCGTATGCCTTATTCTGTATTAGTTGCCTTGCATGTGATCCACTGTGCTGCTGCTCAGGCACAACATCAGATCTGTTTATACTTCTCAGTCAGTTTCTTGAACACAGCTGTGTGTCAGTGGCCGACTGCTCAGGAAACCATGCAGCTTGGCAGTAAGCACTGGGAAGAGCTCAGCCTCCCTGAACACTTGAGGGCACGAAATGAATCCACTTGCCATGTCTGGAGCCTGGTCTCCAAGCTCCTCCTGAAGAAGAGAGGAGAGAGAAGAGAGAAAAGAGAAAAGAGAGAAGAGACAGAGAATCCATGCTCCTGAAGACCTGCCCGGCATCCAAGAGCAGTGCAAGGAGGTTCAGTGCAGCCATCACCAGATGGTGCTGCTGCGTTCAGTCTTGCAAGGCCATCATGTGCAGGGTTGTTTTGATTCTTGGAAGAAAAGACTGTACTCGGGATGTTTTTTCCACTGCTTGGATGTCTGGAGAGTAGGCAGGAGATGTTCTGACTTCACGTCACTACTCAGTTCTCTTTGAGAACAGGGCATTTGAGCTGTGGCTGGGAGTTCTGAATAGGGGTGTGTTCAGATGCTGTTTGAGATGATCTGTTCCAGACTGGTTTGAGTGGATAAACAAAATTAATTAGATTCACATCATGTGAGTCCACAGGATTGAATTTTTCCTCCAATGGAAAACAAGCCCGCAGTGGGTACTATTGCTTGTCAGAAATATTTATAACTACAGCTTACCTGTTTTTTTCATACATTTGAAAATATTTGCTCGTTTTTTAAAGGCCCAGGTACAGCAAACATGTTATCATATGAGGCTCCAGTGAACCACTGCATAGAAAAAGTTCTTTAAGTCCCCTTTTCTATTGCTATTACGTATGAAACTCCAGTGTAGCAAAGTACTTCACCTTGTGTGATTAAGCAAAGGAAAAGGCACTGCCTGAACCTTTAACTAGCAGATTTTAGTCTATTCCCTGTTTGTGCCAGTAAATACGTGAGCCAATCATTACTTCTAACAAGTTGCTTGGGAAAGCTTTCATCTCTGCTTCATCAGAAAACTGACGAAAAGGTAAAGAGGAAAATTTTGACACTATGATAGCAGTTTGTGATTGCAACTGATGTTTATCTATTAACTATAGTCTCCAATCTCCAAGAGCCCTTGTGAATCTAAGTTGATATTCAAACTTCTGAAAAGGGTTTATCTGCACATTCAAGAGCTTACTGAGGTTTTCACTTTCATGACGCAAATAGATCCAGCACAGGAAACTCAGAGGCAAAGCAGATATGCTGCGCTATTCTTCACTGCTATTGCTCTGAGCTATTTGAAGGCCTCTAACTCTATGTTTAATGACTTGGAGTTTAGAGAATGAGCACTCCAGCCTGCTGGAGACAAAGCCTTGAGCCTCCTCCTGTGGACACTCATCTGGGTGATTTAAAGTTCAGGCTGCCTTTAAATCTTGTCTGCAGCCATTATAGAGAGTCCTGGTGAAGTCTTCTAAGAACTGTGGGTTGCCCATGATGGTCAGTATGGATTCTATCCTGGCCTACGTGGACTCCAAGGGACAGCTCCTGACTAGGAATGATAGAATAGAGGTGATGAGAGTGCAAAATGACAAGTAATGATGCTCTTGAGAAAGTAAATGGTGGGCTTTTTTATTTTATCATGTCATGAAAGAAGAGCAGGGGTAAATCAAGAAATTGAAGTGACAGCAGATATACAGCTGATGAAAAGAAATGTTTATTTCTGACCAGCTCACTGCTGTGGGATGGAGGAATCAAAAAGGTA
>NW_009921288.1:0-1101 GCF_000696875.1 Nestor notabilis | reverse complement strand
GTAGGGAAAAGAAAACCTCCCAGAATGATCATCCCTAATGCTAAATGCATTTCAGAAGGAACATCAACCCAACAACAACAACAAAAAAGTAAATCCTGTATCTTTAAGGAGCAGACTACTCTGTGTTTTCACAGCCATACCTTCTGCTAAAAGACCTGGAGCTGCTCACTCCTGGAGACAAGATCCCAGCCCCTGTGGTGCCTGGATTTCATGCAGCTTGGTAATTAAGCCTGAGTTCCTCCTCAGGGTGAACTGTCCTAACCAAGCTCTAAAAGTTCTTAAACACTTCTTTTCTCCAGCTAATAATGACAAATCCAGGAACTTAAAAGCCTTACAGGGAGACCTGTCAAAAGTCTGATTTAAGGGTCTACGAATTTTTCTGGCATAACTGTTGCTTCTATGTGATGAATGATCACATTACTGAACCTGTTCCACCTGCTCTCTCCTGAGGAGGCAAGAGGAGCCCTGCTCTGAGGCTGGAAGGAGCCTTGGCTTGGTGCTCCTGCAAAACCTGGAGTGACTAGAAGGACAGAAGGGTGTGGAGAGAAGGGTAAGGAGAAAGGGGGGTGGGTGGGAAATGAGAAGCAGTCTGCTAGGGAATGGGTAGAATGTGGGAGATGAAGGGCTGGGGGAGAAGCAGAGGCTGAAAAGGTAAAAGAAAAATAAAAAATGAAACACAGGGGCTGCATGCTCTTAACCAGCCTTGGCACCATCCTGCTGCAGTGGGGACATTCAAATGACATCTTCCACTGCGGGGATTGCAACCTAATCCAGACAGTGTTGGCCAAACAGCATCAGCGGGAAATCAGGATTTCATTGTCCCCCTATGCAATCCACAGCGTTTTGCTGTGAACTTTGGAAAGTAATTAGAAGTATTTAAATTCTGACTTTATTAAGTGCACTGAAAAGGTAAAAGAAATCCACCCCAAAACAAGCCCTGCACACCGAGTGCCAAGAACGGTAATCACATACAGTTAATCCCAAACGGCAGAGTTGTAACAATAAACTTTTCAATAGCAAAATCAGCATATCCTTATATTCTCTGTACACGTTCTCCTAGTTAAATACGCTGCTCCAGCGTTACCATGCGGTAAATCACCT
>NW_009921287.1:0-7110 GCF_000696875.1 Nestor notabilis | reverse complement strand
AAGTCACAGAATGCTTTGGGTTGGAAGGGACCTAGATTCAAACCCCTACCATGGCCAGGGACACCTTCCACTAGACGAGGCCGCTTCCAACCTGGCCTTGAACACTGCCAGGAATGGGGCAGCCACAGCTTCTCTGGGCAACCTGTGCCAGTGTCTCACCACCCTCACAGAAATGAATTTCTTCCTAATATCTAATCTAAATCTCCCCTTTTTCAATTTAAAGCCATTCCCCCATGTCCTGTTTTGAATATGCAAACCCCTAATGACTTGTGCTTAGTGACATTATAGTAGAACAGTAGGAGCAGAGTAGCTGCAAGTCTGCAGTTAAAGTATTTTAAAAAGTAAATATAGTCTCCATGGTCTTTAAGGACTCAGCAAAACATACTTGTCAGGAAACTGTCAGGATCTTTTGATGCATCATTTTTTGTAGGGTAGACTGGTAGCTCTTTCTCCTATCGTAAACGAGAGGGACCTAGTTGGGATACACTTTATAAATGAACTTAGAGAAAGAAAGTTAATAGTCACAATTTATGGATTTGGGTTTCCAGAAAATGCAGCTTATGCTTCTGAAGGGGCTAACTTGGAGAAACTGAATGCGTTCTCAGTTGTGTGTGTTCTTCTGGTACTTGCAGTTCATTCTTTCATGTTGCAGGGTGTTTTTACATCCTGAGTTTATGCACAACCTTTAGTACTGTCAGTCAAGCAAAACACTTTAAAGAGTTTCCTCGGTATTTCCTGTCACTTCTGGGAAAAGTCTCTGCTCTAGGAATACATAAATGTTGAAAGTGGAAACACTGTTATTTGTAGTCAGTCTGTGAGGGTGGCAATTTCATTGTCTGGTACAACTGCTTGTAAAGATTGAGATCTAGAAGACGTATATGGCTGGACACTTCGACTTTTAGTCCTCTAAGAAGATTATAAAACACACACATCCCCAGTTGTAAATTAATTACTTTCAAGCTTTCTTGTCACAAAATTGCATGTTCACTGATCTCTGTTATAGCAGTGCTCAAGGGGTGTATGTTGTTCACAGGGTGCATGTTGTTTTTTTAGGATAGGAATACAAAATGAAAGAGAAAACTGTCCAGAAGAAGACAGTCCTTGCTCTGCATGCTCTGTCCTGTGTGTCTAGAAAAGCCACAAATGGGATTTTTTGCAGCTGTGACTGGTTTAAGGAATCATCTTTAAAAGGAAATGATCATGTCAGCATGTAGAGGAGGTCGGTAAAATGGTGAAAGTGAAAATGAGTAACAGAAAAAACCCCGCCCCTCCATGCAAGAACTGAGGTTCATGAAGTTACACTCCTAAGAAAGGAAGTTGCAGAGTGGAACTGAGCTCTGTGGCATTTTGTGGGAACAACGAGTGTGTCACCCAGTTACGACAGGAAGAGTCTTCAGAGTTTGTATATAGTCTGTGACTCAGAGTGCCTCTAAATACTTACTTGATGAAATTTGGAAGGGCATATCAAACCTCATTAATTTGTGAGTTTGTTAAACAGAACTTTGTTTTTCAACATACTTAATACTTATAGACCTGAGAGAGCACTTCAATTTTAGAATGCTAAATTGAAAATTTAGGGGGGAAAGAAGTGAATTATTTCATCTAGTTTCAAAATTAATATGCCAAGGAGGGAAGGATGGTTCCACCTGAAACACAGGTACTTCACTTGCATGAAAATGAATAATGAATAATGGTCTTCATTATTCAGCCTATCTGCAAGCTAGTTGAAAGAATGCCTGCAGTTGCAAAGTTTTGCTTCTGCAATGTGAAGTATTTTGCCGTATTAACAGCTAAGTAATCATTTTCAGTCCTCACAGACAAGAACTTTCATTGCCAGAAAAAGGGATATTGCCTATGCTGATCTACCGGATTTAAAGTCAGATGTCACGTTATTTTTCAGAATTACTAGTAGCAGTAGAGTAAGCAATAATTTGTTTATCTTGCCATTTGGTATTTCAAATGATGCTCAGGAATGTTTTTTTTTTACGTGTGTATGAGAATGTATTTATCATTAAGTCCTGCCTGCATGTGATTTTTTCATTCAAAGAATAAATTATGTATCTGATTTTTTTGTATTAAGGGAAAATATGAATTAAGTTCCAGCACTGGACAGTTTTAGATAGTAAATATTTTGTATACATGTAATGAAAATTGCTGTGTCTTCACTAGAATAAAGTCCACAGCCTCTCCAGTAGGGTTTGTTGCAGTGGCACAGTCTGCTGAGTGATGCTACTGCCTACATATGCTTTGTAGGTACAAAACTACAAATACCAAATTCTCTAGCAAAAGCACTGTTCTTCCTCAAGGTAACAAAGGTTTTATGTCTAACAAAAGAAGCCCATGGCATCATGCATTTAGAACTCCATAAAACTTTGACATGGCCTCTTACAATAAGTATCTTAAGTGAGAACCCCTGAGGTGTGAAACAAAACAGCATCATTACTTGAACTGCTGACGTGCAAAATGACAGCTTTATTACTCAGAAAACCATCTGAGAGACAGAAACCAAAGAACAGAAATAAACAGTGGATTGTTATCCATGTGCGAGCTAAGGTAGATGTGAGAAGGGGGTTACTGAAGTGTTACCTGTTTTTTGGTTTTGTTTATGGTTTTTTTCCATTTTTCACAGATTTTGTCACTTTAGTTGCTCACTCGCTTTTGTCAAGAGTAACATTTGTCAAGGTTACTCTTGACAAAAGCGAGTGAGCAACTAAAGTGACAACATTTGTGAAACACAACCAAGTTAGTCAAGTTGAGAGGACTGTAAGGACAATCCATGGTTCTGAGAGATCTGACCAATGTAATAGATTATATTTTTAAAAATTGAAAGCAACACAGGGAGAGTTGATGGAGGTGGGAGAGGGACAATGGACTGTTCATTCACTCTGCCATGGTCCAAATTGACTCTGTCAGCTGGGCTTTGTGCGCAAAACTCATGTAAATTCTCACTGTTCACTGTGTACTTCATGAAAAAAAATACATAACATGCTTGTTTAAAATCCAGTAATATAGTGGCTCTGGTGAGTACAGATAAGGCATAACTAGTTGTGGAAAGTGTGCCTAAGACAACTGGGATTTCTGAACTAAGGAAATACTATAGTTAAAAATATAAAAATTGAAAAGATCATCGGGAACTTCCGGTCTTACAAACCAAGAAGGGACATGAAGTTATATTAAAAAACATGCAGAACTGATATGAAGATACACTTTTCATAAAAACATTTGATTGAACTGTGAAATATATTTTCACATAATAATTTAGTGAGATGTAAACCAATTTTTTCTTTAGATGAGAAGAAAGGAGATGAAGAACTAGGAAAAATAAATGATGAAATTATTACCAGGAGACATACAAACCACACAGCACGTGCAGAAAAACTAGGGGATCAGGCCCAGTCAGCATAGGTTCATGGGCAGGTCCTGCTTGACCAACCTGATCTCCTTCTATGATAAGGTGACCCACTTGGCTGATAAGGGAAAGGCTGTGGACATTGTCTATTTGGACTTCAGTAAAGCATTTGACATTGTCTCCCACGCCATTCTCCTGGAGAAACCAGCTGCTCATGGCCTGGTAAGTGTGTTCTTTGCTGGGCTGAAAACTGGCTAGATGGCAGAGCCCAAAGAGTGGTGGTAAATGGCATCACATCTAGTTGGTGATAGGTGGCCACTAAGTGGTGGCCCTCAGGGCTCAGTATTGGGGCCAGTGTTATTTAGTATCTTCACTGATGATCTGGATAAGGGGATTGAGTGCACCATCAGTAAATTTGCAGACAACACCAAGATGGCTGGCAATGTTGTTCTGCTGGAGTGTAGGAAGGCTCTGCAGAGGAATCTGAACAGGCTGGATCGATGGGCTGAGGCCAGTTGTATGAGGTTCAGCAAGGCAAAGTGCCTGGTCCTGCCCTTGGGTAACAACAACAGGCTTGGGGAAGAGTGGCTGGAAAGCTGCTCAGTGGAAAAGGACTCAGGGGTGTTGGTTGACAGCCAGCTGAACATGAGCCAGCTTGTGCCCAGGTGGTCAAGATGGTCAACAGAATCCCAGCTTGTGTGAGAAATAGCACAGACAGCAGGGCCAGGGAAGTGATCATCCCCCTGTACTCGGCACTAGTGGGGCTACACCTTGAGTACTGTGTTCAGTTCTGGGCCCCTCACTACAAGAGAGAAACTGAGGTGCTGGAGCGAGGCCAGAGAAGGGCAACAAAGATGGAGAAGGGTCTGGAGAATAAGTCTTATGAGTAATGGCTGAGGGAACTGCGGTTGTTTAGTCTGGATCAGGAAAGGCTCAGAGGGGACCTTACTGCTCTCTACAACTACCTGAAAGGAGGTTGTGTTGAGGTGGGGGTCAGTTTCTTCTCCTGAGTAACAAGTGATAGGACAAGAGGTAACAGCCTCAGGCTGCACCAGAGGAGGTTTGGACTGGATATTACGAAAAATTTCTTCACCAAAAAGGTGGTCGAGCATTGGAACAGGCTACCCAGGAAAGTGGTGGAATCACTGTCCCTGGAAATGTTCTAAAACCGTGTAGGTGAGGCCCTCAGTGATATGGTTTAGTGGTGGACTTGACAGTCCTGGGGTAATGGTTGGACTTGATGGCCTTAAAGGTCTTTCCAACCTAGGTGATTCTACGATTCTATTATATATGTTGCCCTTAGGATAAAATCCAAGTATTACTGAGTAGGAAGAGTTTAAGCTGGAAAACAAGTCATCCCATATCTGATTGTTGTAGAGTTTTTTGCAGCATTTTCCAAAGCTGTATTTGGAAGGACACCAGACTAGAAGTTACTGGAAAAGTCAGTCAGAGAAACTCTCTAAGCCTCAATTTGGAGTTGTAGAAAGCAGGCATTCTCTATTGCAGTGTGAATAGTTTCGCAAAAGTGACTGCAAAGGTTACTTGCTGACAGTGGCTATATATTTAGCATACTCATGGATATTCACAACTTTCCCAGGAAACATTTTACATATTCATGAGATTTTCTGAAACTAATTATAGTATTTGCATTCTAATTACACATGTGCTTTCTAGCCGAGTGATTGTCTTTGGTGCTCACTGTTAGTCTTCTTCACTGTGTTTGCTAAATGACCTCAGTGCTTGCACATGCTTGCAAGGTCCTAATGCTGAGTTAGCAGTTTTTATGTCCTTGCTTCTGTTCTGTTCCAGTCTTGCTCCACACTGGGCACCACTCCGCTATCTTGAAGGCTAGCATCCTTGGTCTTATTTACTGTCTCCTTAGTTGTTATCAGTCCCGTAATGTTCCTTCCCCCATCAGCCAGTCATTCCTTACTCCTACATGTTAGCAAGTTAGAACAGTTTGCTGTATATTACTGTGTTACTTTAAAGCCACGCACACTATTGTTAATTTAAACCTGTAATTTAAGCCTACAGAAGGATACTTGAAGTACTCCTGGGATTGTCACAGAACTCTGAGGGAAACTGTGGCAATACCAGGGAACCTTTGTGAATAGTGAACTAGCAAAAAGCTCTGGTCATTTAGCCACCGGGGATAAATGGCTGCAGCTATAAATATGGTCACCTCTCTCACAGGAAATGAATGAGGACGGACTAAACCTTAAAATCTTTCTTCTTTTGTGAGACAAAGAAACGTGAATTATTTTTGAGCAAGTATGTGAAAACATGTGACAAATACACACTGGAGGAAAGACAGGTCTTAATTTATGTAAAGGCTGTTAGAGATTAATGTCTTCAATCATTAATATTTTAACAAAATGCTTTTGCTGTTATGCTCGCAAAGATTTTTTTGTTTTAAGACCATGTCTGAAGAAGTCCCTCCAACCACACTCTTACAAATTATAAAGACTGTGATGAAATACATCATTCTTTCCTGTAAGATGTGCAAGAAATAGGAAAACTTCATAAATGCATTTTCACAAAAAAAAAGTCCTCCTACACGTGTGGGACATCATGCTGATATTACTGCTACACGGCCTTAATTTCAGTATCTTCCAGCCTTCTTGTAGCTCGACATCACTGCTTCTTGCTTTTCTGGGGAAGGCTCCTTCCTCCTTTTACTCTTCCTGTCACCTTTGGCTTTGGCCCTCTTTTCACACTCCTCCCCTTCCCCTGGCTGCTTTCTCCTGAAGCATCAAGGGGCACCTTCAGCACCAGCTCCAGAGGCGGTGGCACCATGGAGTCCAACTCAACAGGCCAGGCAAGACTGGCTGACGGCCTCTGCATGGCACTGCCTCATGCTCTGGATTTTGGGATGGTGACACAGTAACCATCACCCTGCCTTTCTCACTGTGGACATCTCTTGCCATGCAGAGATTCTGTAGGCATGCATCACACATACAAGAGTTTGGATTTAAGGAGCTTCTAGGCTAAGCATTTGTGTGCTCAGCACCCATGATAAAACACCTGAGGAACATTTTCCGAGTAAATAGGCAGGTAGGAAAGGTTCACCATTGTTGGAAGAGATCATCCGTGATGCTGAATTGCCATTCTCTGATTTCTTGTTTATTCCTTTACAACTTTATATCTTCCACACTGGTGATTTTCCTCTTAAAAAAACCTACACTTGCCTGAACAGTTCAACCTCTGGCTGTAGTTTTCCCTTTCTTACATTGTGTGACTCCAACTGATGGGCAAACTGCTGGGAGGAGGAGAGGGCAGTAAGTCACTATACCATATTATTCAAGTGGAGCCCACTACTTTGGTGTCCTCTCTGCACCTCAAATGTAGCATACTGCCCCTTGCTAATTAAGACGTGTCAGATAATTAAAACTGGTAACACCAGATACTCTTTTCAAGGCAGAATAGTGAAAGCCTTTCCATTCAGCTGGGTGCGCCAGTAGTCACAAGACTGTGCTAGTATCCAGTGTTCTCAAAAGGGCCTCGTGATTTCTGCTGATACAAAGGCATTCACTATTCTCAACCCTGCCATAAAAAGTGAAACAAAACTCCATACATTTTGTTTCAAAATGTTTATACACATCCCATCACCACCTGTCTTTCCTTCTGCTTTGGAATCTTGCCAAACTGGTAAATATTTCTGGAAATGAAATTGGAATAACAGATGATTTCATGTGCCTTTTAGACCTGTGCAAAGGGTTCTTAAGACTAAAATGCTGATCATAGAATCATAGAATAGTTAG
>NW_009921286.1:0-7373 GCF_000696875.1 Nestor notabilis | reverse complement strand
CCGGTTACAGATGGGGCCGTGGGGCAGCTACACCCCGGGCGTGCGCCTCGGCCACCACCCGAGCCAGCGCCGCAGCTGGTCTGTAACCACAGGGCTCTGTAACCCCGGCACTAAGAGCATCCTCATCTGCCTTCGGGGCCACGATGTCTACTCCTTACGCTTCCTCAGGTCAAAAACTGTAAACAACGTCAATGTTGAGTAAGTCATTTCCACTAACAGGACTTAGAAAGGCAGGATTGACTTGCAGGGTGGAAAACTGGAAGGACTTCCTCTCTGCTGTCAGTATTGTACACTGCGTATCATACATTAAATACAGGAAATCTTGGTCCAGTACGAAAGCTACAGACTTTAGCTATAAACTCCTGAAGCTCTTCTGCATTCCTTTGAAAACTGTATTTGCACAGTTCAAAAGATAACAGCTGTTTATACAAAGAATTTATTTTATACACATTGACCTACAAAATATACAGCAGTTAAAAATAATGGATGGGCAGAAGAGAAAAAGTATAGCAGACAATTCTGCATGTCTTAACTGACATGGTTACATCCATAGGCTGCCTTTAAAAGCCTGTCTAGCTTGTAGTAGGAGTTACTGAAGTTGCAAAAGCTTTGCAGTTTTAGTCAATTAAAAGAGTTTGAAACAATTAAAAAGGCACCTTGAACAACTCAAAACTCTTTTTAGAATTTTGCCATTCAAAAGTTACACTTTATGCACATGACATCCACATCTCATTTTTAACACTCTACAATAAAATCTGTTATTTTATTGTGGCACTCTATTTTCTTCATCAAATCTGAAGTTACACATTTTTCAATACTAGTTTAATATTTGGACTATCATCGCATAAAAATCCCCTCAGAATGGTCACATGGACTTCAGATACAGTACAACCTTAGTCAGGAAGATACAAGCATATTTCAATCAATTTTTAAAATACTAAAATCTAAAAAGAGCGGTGTCGTGAACCAGATCACACCATGAACTACGTATGACCACAACAGAAGTGGCTGGTGCACTACACATACAGACTGACAAACGTGATCCTTGATGCAGCTGCAGTTCTTAAATAGCGAGACCAGTTTTCTCCAGGACAGACAGTCTTTCCGCAAGCCTTTAACCGGTTCCAAAAAGAATGACCAGGAGACAAGGACAGCTGTAACGAGTAAGTGTGCTAATAACATCATGGGAATGGTAAGTGTTCCTATCAATACTGTTCATGAGAACAAAAAGAAATCCATACAGCACATACTACTTCCTTTTCCTGAACACTGGCATCCACCTGCTATTTACAATAGCTTACAAAGACACATACGAGGTTTGATTTTCAAGTTCAACTTCATAGCCGATTAACATACTTCGCCTGTATGTTCTCCTCTAGCTGAAGTAAAAAAGTGACACTAATACTGAAAAAGAGGTAATCAGAAGTAGCAAAAGCACTGATAATATGATAACAAAGAATTTGGATGAGTATTCAAGAAGTAATATTGCACACTTTCACTGTTAACTGTGTAAGACTTTCACTCCCAGGCAGCGGCAACCAGTCCTGTTTGGTTTTTGCTGTCACACTACCTTAAAAAAGTCATTTTTGGTTTCCATGGCAGTGGAAAAAACTGAAGGAAAACAGCCCTTATTGAACATGAGGCCTAGGTTTCAAAATTAGTTTTCCAGTCTGCAAAAGACAGAAAAAAGAAAGTTAAGTGTAGACCCTGAAAATTGAGCACAAGTTCAATTTCACAGGCTAAGTTCAGAATGACACACAGAACGATACTAAGTATTCTACATTCCAGTTTTACAGACACACACACAGAATTTGTTAAGCTGTATTCACAGAATCACAGAATGGTTCGGCCTGGAAAGGACCTCAAAGCTGATGCAGTTCCAACCCGCTGCCATGGGCAGGGACACCTTCTACTAAACCAGGTTGCTCCAAGCCCCATCCAAGCTGGCCTCGAACACTGCCAGGGATGGGGCAGCCACAGCCTCTCTGGGCAACCTGTGCCAGGGCCTCTTCACCCTCATAGTAAAGGATTTCTTCCTAATACCTAATCTAAATCTGCCCTCGTTCATCTTAAAGCCGTTTTCCCTTGTCCTGTCACTACATGCCTTTGTGGCAAGTGCTGTTCAGAAAAAAACCCTGTGTGCCTTTTCCAATTATTTGCATTTTTTTAAAAACAAGGTTTAGGCAATAACTAATACTTACATCATCACAGGACATGTTATATTCTGCCAAAACAGTTCGACATCGGGCTGCTATACTGTGTGGATTGTGTCAAGGAAAGCAGTTAACTCTGGTACACAGAGCAAGTAAAAACCAAAAAAAGCAGTATTAGCATAGGCTTCAGTAACAGCAGTAACTGCAACACCTTTAATCTGACAAACGCAATTGAAGGATACATTGATGGTGCCACCACTCTTTTATGTATTCCAGCAAAGAATAAGCCTATTAGGGTAATACAACTAATTGTGAAAAATGGGTGATTCCAAAGTGATGTGAAAAATGACACCTAGGAAAGAAATCAAATTAGTCCCACTGCATACTTTCTAAAACATAAAGTTTCCGACAAGTTCACTTAATTTAAAAAAAAAAAAAAAAAAAAAAAAAAAAAAAAAAAAAAAAAAAAAAAAAAAAAAAACTTCCCAACGATTTAATGAAAAAAAAAAAAAAAAAAAAAAAAAAAAAAAAAGACAAACTACTGCTCCTAGCCATTTATGAGTACTTGTGAACTGTTCTTCAGGTAAGCTTTCAAGATGCAGACACTGGTAGGCATTATTGTCCTAGGACATATTCCACAACAATTCTAGAGAGCTTGAGAGCTTAACTGAAAATTATCTCCCAGTTTCATGGGAGAACCACCTGTAGCCTTTCAGTTTTCTATACTATACCACTTGACTGCCACACACTACATTTGGGATTAGCGTGATTTTTACCTTTTGTGTTTCTGGGTCTATTAACCAGTTCCAGGCACCAGTCGCTGTGCAGACTGACACCACTATCAGAATCACTGAAAAATAAAAGAACAAGAGTCATAAACAGTATACCTCCTATCAACAAGCATTTCTTTTTCATCAGCAGCTCTTACACGTTTCTTTCTTCTCCCACTTCTGAGGGAGAAAAAGTTTCCAGATGGAAGGTAGAAATGAAAACAGGCAAAGAAATGTATATTATATGAAACCATAAAGATTCTGTACCAGTTTCGCAGACAGGACAAGGAGGTACCAAAATACAAATTCTGTCAAGTAAAAACATCCTGATGCTTTGAAGAAAGAGAAGTTTCTAAAATAACACAGTTACAAAAAAACTGAGTTGGAAGAGTAGAGTAAGAGCTGTACCAAACTTTCAGTATGCTCTTTGAGCTTACGCAGTCTGGGCGATGGAAATGAATCACCATCACATTGCAGAGCAGAACTAAAGCATCTATCCCACTAGCTCTTCTACATCAGAACAGCCTGTGGCATTAGCAGCAGCGTCAATAGCATATCTGAGTTGTGTTATGCTCCCCACCACAATCCACACAATTACAAGCAAGAAAGCCAACACAGAGAAAAAAGATAAGCACAAAATTTAAACAGGAGTCAGAAAGCATGATGGCATTAGCACGTGAAGATTAACAAAAACCTGTACACATCCAGAATGGCTGAGGAAGAATAACCAATTCACTGTTAAGTGGATAATGCTAGTTACGTGCTAGAGTAACACAAGATACTAGACTGATTTTGAGAGACTACAAAAGGTCAGGGAGCAGGGGTTGACGGAGAAAGGAAACAGAACAAATATAAAGGTAGAGAAAGCTCCTATTGTACTGTACAGCCATGAAGCCTTGCAGATTTTTTTCATTAGGCATTTGGCAGTTCTGAATGTTTCCTGTGGAGCCTGAAGTTCTGATGCAAATAAAGTCTTTTATGGCATAAAGGGGAAGAAAACAAAAAGCAACACAAAAAAATTGAAGAGCCAGAGTTACGAGCCTTTGGGGACATTGGGAAGAACCTGAAAACAAACCCCAGATATTCATGAAATAGTACTTTCAGGTTTGTAAGACTGCTATAATTTACTATTTAGTTACAAATTCCTTCTGCATATTACAAAATAAGAAAGTTAAAAAGTAACCCTAACAAGTTATGCTTAAAAAGTTGGAAAAGATCTGTCAAAAGCAAAGAGCTGCTTCTCTATATACTTTTTTTCTAGGATAATAGGAGGAAAAGATAACAGAGAGTTAAATCCCCCATTCCAATGAAAGTAAACCATCCCTATTTTATGTGAATTACAAAACTAGGAAAACAAGCAGTAGGAAAAAAAAATAGCTAGTGAAAACAATACTAGTTATGCAAACCTCACTTAAAGATGCGTAGAAGCTCACAATAATTTTTTTCCCTTTGTTTTTTAATTATATCTGACAGCAAACAGCAATTCTGGAAGCCAAATGCATTCCCACAGTAAGTGCACACAAGTTGGGCAGACCTATTTAGAAACACCTGCTTGTCTCCCAGCTGCTCTGAAACAACGGGGTTGAGGCAGGTGTTGGGGTTTGGTTTGTTGTGTTTTGGGGTGGGGGGGATTTTTTGTTGTTTTTGCTTTTTAAGTAGTCATTCCTCCAGCTCTTTCATTTGAAATTAACCTCTTGGACTCTCAGGAAAAAAGATGTTATTTTATATGTTCTAAAAAAAGTCTGTCTTCTCTGAGTACCGAAAGTTCAGTAGAATCTCACAACAAAAAAGCAATCTGTTTCCACCAGGGACTACTCATCCCAAAGTTGCCAGTATATCTGTGGTATTTCTTGCCTTGCCCCTGCCTTCAAACTCTGCTCTTAGAACAGAGACGATGACACATTCTGCCCTTATAGCATACTGCTGTAACTTTTTCACCTTCATTTTAGAAGAGACAGGAACAGAAGGACTATTTCACTCAATCATAGCTAGTTCAGGTTACTATAGTGACTGTCTGGGAAATCTGAATCTTCAAAACAACAGCAACAAAACCCCCCGAAACAACAAACCATCAAAACTACAACTGCTTACTGTCCTAGCTACTTCCAGAACAATTCAGTCTTGAGACAGTTCAATCTTGACCTTATTTTTCTAACTTGGGCTAAAGTATTAGTTTGTTATCTCGAGATGGTCATTGTCTTCTACGATTATCTTGTTGCAGAGTGTTAGAATGTACGTCACAGAAATTTTTAAAGAGCTTAAGCACAGATTTTTGTTTGGGCAAACATAAATCAAAGATACATACTGGTCAGTCTAAAATGCTTTAAAGACAGAAGCCTGTTTATTCCTTGGAACATCAAACTTACTTCTCCAACGTCCTGTAGCTGGTTGCAAACATGCAATATATTCGGTAAGTCTTCTTTCAAAAGCTTTGAGATCTGGGGAGGATGTATATCAAGCATAATTAGATCTTCATTTATTTCGTAGAATTTTAATGAAAAACAAACAGAATTCACTTTTCCCCTGTGCTCACCCACTTTTTAAACAGGCAGAGAAAACAAGTGCAATGGTCATTTAGATGTAATAAAAGCACAAAGTAGCTTCGTACATCCTTAGATAAAAAGCACAAAGATGGAGTTACACCAAATGCAAGAAACATTTCCACTTCCAGAAAAGAAAATCAATAATAGCTGAGAAATCAGACTGTTTTAGACATCTTTAAAAATACTAAGAATTAGATTCAGAATAGCTTAAATAGCCCTTCCGCACAGAGGAAAAAAAAAGTATCACAGTTCGGAGCATTAAGTCCACCAGAAAACCATTAAGTTCCATTATCTATATAACTGTAATTTTAAAAAGATCACCATTTGCTAGCTGTTCAAGGGATTATTTGTGGCAGCATGGCTTTGATGACTTTTGTTTTGTAGAAACTCATAATGCCATTATATATATATACACACACGTCTGTCAACACCCAAAGCAAACACTGGATCTTATACTTTTGTGGTTTTTTCCTTTAAACAGGTCTGTCTTCATATTACCATCATTCTCCCATGGTCTTTCCATTGCAATTGTTGTTAAATGCTGGGCAGCATCTCAAGTTCATACTCCTAATTTGTTAAAAAACAAAAAAACACCAAAAGAACAAATCTTAACCACCTCACATTTCTCTACAAGGAGCTGTTTCACCTGAAGCCAATGTTGGATTTCTATTCAACAAGGTCAGTATTTGACAATAGTCCAGTCAAACCTAGAATTTTACCTGGACATAGGTTTTTCTTAGCATAAATTTAACTTTCAGCTAAGGTATTCCAGTTAGCATCACTCTGGAAATATTTCCTTCAACTTGCAAGTATTGCTAAATTATTTACCATGATAAAGCAATGGAAGAATAAAATTAGAAGAAATATTCCTCTTATGATCGTTACTAATGCAGTTTTTGAAATTGTAAATTTGCTCCTAAGTGGTTTGCAGGTGAATTCACGGGGGAAGATTACAGCATCTTGATTCCAGCCACAGTAGAGTTAACTAGTCTTAATTACCGCCAACAGCCCGGTAGTTATGGCCTGTCCTCCACCTCCCTTCTGGGAAAGCTAAGCCACTGCCAGCAATTAAAGCTAATTAACTGTTCCCTGACTAGCACAAAACCCTACAACCAGTCACTGAAGTGAGAGGAGAAATAAGAGGCATCACGTGAAAATCTGCTATTCGAGACACAGCAGCCTATGGGCATAAAATCAAGCTATCGATAACAAAGTTCTCTAGAAAACGCCTGTATACAGTAGACAGCATTAAAATAAAAAACAGGAGAAAACAGGGGGAAAAAAAAAACCAAACCACCAAACTTTCAAAACACAGTCACTTAAATTTTCATCTTATTTTTGGCTATATATGCTCTAAGAAAACCTTCTCTGCGTTAATCACTTTGGCAGCTGTAACTAGCAAGGCACGCTTCTCTGATCCCTACAGCTTATACAGACACTGCAACAAAGGCAAGAGACCACCAGACTGTTGTTTTTTGTTGACATGTCTATCTCTAGTACCTGCTAGAAAACACCTGCTAAGTCTGAGACACTGATCTCTACCAGTCTTACTTTTGGACGCTAAAAACTCCTTTCAGGTTTCTGACATCCTGTAAAACGTACTTTCAAAGAACCTGTAACCCAGACCACCAATGTCCCAGACCACCAGTGCGGGCTACTTGAGGTCACCCTCTTTAAAAGCAAGAGTAGCCCTGGCAAATGCCTGGCGTGCTAGGTGGGGCTCAGGGCTGTCAGAAATGTATTTCATGTAAAGGCCGTGAGCGGAGAAGCAGTTACCGCAGCACGGGAAGATTTTAGCACGCTAAAGTCGAGAAGCCGCGTTGACAAAGGGCACCGAGAGCCCGCACACGGAGCCCCTCAGCACAGGCCTTCCCCCGCGGGCGGTCGCAGTGCAGCGGCAGCCCACC
>NW_009921285.1:0-21192 GCF_000696875.1 Nestor notabilis | reverse complement strand
TGAGGTGGGCTGATGCCAGCATCATGAAGTTCAGCCAAGCCAAGTGCAAGACACCTGGGACGGCACAACCCCAGACACAACTACAGGCTGGGAGGAGAAGAGATTCAGAGCAGGCCTGTGGAGAAGGACTTGGGGTGCTGGTTGATGTGAAGCTTGACATGAGCCGGCTTCAGTGTGCGCTTGTAGTCCAGAAAGCCAACCGTATCCCGGGCTCCATCAAAAGAAGTGTGACCAGCAGGTCAAAGAAGGTGATCCTGCCCCTCTACTCTGCTCTTGTGAGACCTCACTTGGAGTATTGTGTCCAGTTCTGGTGTCCTCAACATAAGAAGGACACGGAGCTGTTGGAGCAAGTCCAGAGGAGGGCCACGAGGATGATCAGGGGGCTGGAGCACCTCCCGTATGAAGACAGGCTGAGAAAGTTGGGCTGTTCAGCCTGGAGAAGAGAAGGCTGCGTGGAGACCTCATAGCAGCTTTCCAGTATTTGAAGGGGGCCTATAAGGATGTTGGGGAGGGACTCTTCATTAGGGACTGTAGGGGTAGGACATGAGGTAATGGGTTCGAACTTAAACAGGGGAAGTTCTTCACAGTGAGGGTGGTGAGGCACTGGAATGGGTTGCCCAAGGAAGTTGTGAATGCTCCAACCCTGGTGATGTTCAAGGCCAGGTTGGACAGAGCCTTGGGCGACATGGTTTAGTGTGTGGTGTCCCTGCCCGTGGCAGGGGGGTTGGAACTAGATGATCTTAAGGTCCTTTCCAACCCGAACTATTCTGTGATTCTATGATTAAAAAATCAGATACAAACAACACTCACAGAAGATGCTATTTCATTAGTGTGAAAAGAATGTCTGCTGAGAGTCCTGCCCCTCCGCTGCTATCAAGAAGCTCTTCTGAGGGCAAAGCTCACTCTACACTAGTGTGCATTACAAGTCCACTGCTGCCTTGTAATTAAAGACGTCCTTTCATTCAACCCAGAGGGAAAAAAAAGGCCTTACATAGGTATAAATTACCTTTTCTCCCAATGCAAAGTCACTCTGCACCTTCAGAGTGGAATAAAAATGCCTGCAAGTTATGTATAAACAATTTTCCCCCTTCTGTAATAACTTTGTCTCCAGGGTGTGTGTGTAGGGGTGGGTGGGTGTCTTATTTCACTGTTGGAGTAGAGCAGTACTGATACAGTACTGATACAGTTCTGAGTGTGGACAGTATTTCAGTGTTTTATAGTGTTCATAACAATTTTACAACACTTCCCCTTCCTCATGTTGCATTGTTCTGGTTCTCCCAGGTGTGGGTTTGTTCACAGTGTGAAGCCAGCTCACTATGCATCTATCTCAGATCTTTTCCTTGCAGACTTCATCCAGTCCCCTAATCAGGCTAGGTACACACAGCTGTGCCGGCCTCCACTGCCTGCTTCACAGTCAGCTCATGGCTCATGGTACAGTGTTCTTCTATTTTGTCACATCAGTTTGTTGTGTTTTGGATTTCTGTGCAGAAGTGCTGTTTAATCAGTATGAGCAGCTGAATGGTTCTGGCTATCTGGCCTGTGAGGAGGTTGTGGCAGCACATGCAGTTTCAGGAAGAGGCTGACTTAAGAAATGACTTAAGGATGTTGAAACAAGATGCACTAGATTATATATAATCTTTTATTTCTTCTTAAATAACCCTCTTATATATTGCTACAGGACTCTAGAAGCTGGTGCCTTTATAAATTTTACTCAGGTTACTTTTACCAATAATTCCAGAAGAAATGATCATATTGCTTTGCCAAGTATACCTGCAGCATGACTGTACAGGTGTGAGGAGCAGTGAAAACATACCACTTCAACCTAAGAGAAAGATATAAAAGTTAAAGCCAATTCTTACTATGCAGAAAAGCAAAAGTCATGAGTATAAACATATGGGTTGCTCAAGAAACATGCTCAAGTTGTTTTCAGTGGGTCAGAAGACCAATGAACTTCCGCAATTCCCATATGCCCCTGTTCTTGTCTTCCTGCTCTACTAACACAATTAACACCCTATTAACTGCAGCAATAGACTTCTGCTCAGAAGCCTACTGTAATTTTCTACAGCACCTTGGCAGAAGAAAAGCCATTTCTGGCTCAAGCTCCTGCCATGCTGTCCTCAGCTCACCCCAGCCTGTTGCTCCAACCTATACTTAGTAGTAGCATAATGAGCTCCCATGCAGGAGGAGATTAAACTTGTCTTCATTCCTAAAAAAGCTGTTTCATAAAAAAAAGAGAAACAAAAAACCCAAAATCTGAGTAAAACTTGACCTTGGTGAACACAGTCCATGGGAAAACTGCATCTTCAATGTGGTTTTTCTCCAAGAAAGCACACATATGCTAGATGTTTTACGATACTGAAGTAAATAAAGCTTGGAGGTAGAAACCTGATCCTAAAGTGGCAAAGAGCCACCACTCTAGGTTACCAGCCTATTCACGACGTATGTGATATCCCCAGGGACTGTGGAAACACCCACCAGTTATGGTTTGTTGCAGGGTCCTTATAATAAGGTATCTTTGTAGATGTAAAACTTGGAGACAGCGAATTGAAAGAAACCTAGGACTACTATCAGGTGTCATCAGAGCCAACTAATTTCTCTGGATTCACATGATGCAGTAACGAGAAGAAAGTCACAAAGCCTGAAATGTACCTCTAAGCCTGTCAACATATCTCAGACAGGTCTCTGGGGATTCATCAGCTACCCTAATGTTCCTGAAAATCAATTGTCTGCAAGTCAAATCACTTACTTTTCCAAGCAGTGTGGACCCTTGGGGATTTTGCTTGACTCCTGAGCAGCGTGCATCTGCAGTGTGTCAGACAGAAGCTGAGCCTCTCAGTCCCCTTGCAAGAATAGGTCACCATAGTTTACCTGAATTTCAAGCCACAACTTTTCTTCTAAGTAGGTAAAATGAAGTTTTCTCAATGCTATTTACATCAGAAGAGTTAGGCAGAATTTCACTACCTCCTAAACAGAGATTGTGCCAAAGCCATGTAGATTCAGTGATATTTGAGGAAAGTCACTAAAAGTATTCAGAACCAGTATGGACCTACCCTTATCACAATATAACTTAAGACTCACAATCAACCACAGATGCAATTTTAACTTAGAAATCCTCATGTTTTTCTTTGGTGAAGCAGATTTAGCAAAACAAATATTAAGAGAGTACTCACTGTGCTCACAAATGTCACTATGTGGTTTAAATTATTAGTAGTAATCCAACCATTATTACGATGTCTGCCGGATGTCTCTAATCCACTCACTTCAGCAGCCCTGAAATGTCACTGTTGATTTCACAGTGAACTTGTCCCACCCTGTACCTGGGCAAACAGACAAAAGAGTGAGTCCTGAGCCAAAGATAAGATGAGATGAAAAAATTAATAGGTAGCATGAGCAAACAATTTCATCTTAATGTCATTTAGAATACTGTCTGTTTCATTAAAATTTATAACAAAACACACCCATCAACCCCTTAAATCTTAAAGCCCTCAAATATGAAAGAATAGGAGTGGAAGCAGAGTACAGAATTATAGTACAATTAGGCCTTCTGACATCACACAAACAAATGAATCCCTGCATAAAAAGCACTCAGTCTAAACCACACAGTATTATTTTAATTGTGCGTGGTGTTAAACTGCTCAAAGCCACAGGGCAGACATCCCAGAGCTTCTGTTATCACAAGCATCAGCAGGCCACGTTTCGTGACCCATCGTTAAATCCCCACTGTGAAATATGGCTTTTCATTTCTTACTGTCATTTCTTAGTCACGGCTTCTATTTTCCTTAACAGTATGGGCAGGTCATCACTTTTTTTCTTAAGGCCTCCCATACAAGGATGGCATGCATACAAGAGACTTCCTTTGTCACCCATCTATGCCCAAGTTGGATCTGTTTCTGAAACTACTTCTTGGACCCAAGGACTGTAAACTAGTGTTCGGTTCCCTTAGATGTGGAAGTAGTGGTGCTGAAGAATTCCACATGGAAGACTGTGTGAAGTTTTCCCTTTTCTGGTCCGGAACACTAGAACCTTACTTTGTAGATTACTGAGGGCCTGGAAGGAGAAAAACCTTTCATTGTAGTTAAATTTGTGTCCCAGTAATACAAAGGATAGTAAATGCCAAGGGGAACTTTTACTCCTGTGATGTGACACATTGCTCCTGCAGCCCCGTCCTACCTTCTTTTTCCTCTTTGCAAAGGGTCATCTGAGGACAGGAACAATACTTTTAAGGGTGTCTGACTTACAATCAGAAAAATGCTGTACAACATTTGTAATCTGGGTGTCATGTTGAAGTGATAAGGTGAAATTTCCTCTGAAACATTTTGAACCTGAAAAGTACTTCCAAGCCTGTTCAGGGTTCTAAGAGAAAGACATAAAAGTTAAAGCAAATTCCCTCTATGGAGAAAAGCAAAAGTAATGAGTATAAATGTACAGATTGCTCAAGAAACATGCTTAAGTTGTTTTCAGTAGGTCAGCAGACCAAAGAACTTCTATAATTCCCACATGCCACATTCTCTCATGTGCTTTGTTGGCAAATCAGGAATAAAACTACTGAAATGTAGTTATGCCATTTTAAAAATTACATGAAAGATAATGCAATGAAATAGGAAGTAATTTATTTCCTGATAAGCCAGTTAGTCCATTTCTGAATCTGTCTTAATCACAAGGTAAAACCAAGGAGATTTAATGCTAGGGTGCCGTCTCACATTGTGGAAAGTCTAAGCTAAAAGGTGTCTATTGCTATCTTGGTCTGGGAGTTTACAAATCTTCATGCTGGGAAATATGAAAAACGGTGTTCAAACAAAAAAAAAAAAGAAAGTAAACACACATACGATATGTTTCAGCTGATGTTTACCACTTGGGCAGATCATCAACTGTGTCATTAACTCTGGCATTCACCACACAGTTAGAATTTTGTCAATGTTAAAAAAAAAAAAAAAAAAATTGGCAGAAAGATGTTTAAGAAGAAAGAGCAACTGCAAAAAGAAAGAAAACTCCTGAATGATGGCTACCTCAAGATCTGGTCAGTAAGGCATAGTGCAGATCCTTATGTTTTGACCGACAGTAAACTTTGCTCTCCGTAGACAAGAAAGCCTTTTCATCAGGCAGCAGTTTGAAGAGCAATGTTAGCTGTTCTACAACAGATCTCAAATACAGAAATTAAAACGGAAATGCCTTTAGCTACCCAGCTCTTTTGCCATCATCAGTTTCTGATGGGATCCATGGCATGAAATGCTTGCATATCTCTGTGTGCTTGGAAAATATTCTAAGCCACAATGCATTTATAGCCCAAGCAGCCATCACACGCAGTAGGTAGCAGCAAAAAAGTAATTCTTTACAGAGAGCTGAAGTTCCATGAAATTACTCAATTTAAGGACACACAGCAAACCTGTGGATATACTGTGAATCAAAGCCAGATCTCCACAGTTCAGCCCCCGCTTTGCTTTAACTGCCAGAATATCCTTTGTTCTCCCCATACAACCTTCACCTTAACTGGCAACAGAAGGACCTCCCATTGCATCCTAAGGCATGCTGCTAATTAGCATCCCACACAACAGTGGTGCTGGATTCCCATGCAATTCCCCTCCACTCTATATTTCCTTCAATAGTGACAAAAATCATTTTTACACTTGCATGCATTACCCAAACATAGAAAGTCACCACTGTCTGTAAGTATGTTGTGGTCTCGTCTAGTAAAAACAATGCTGAGCTACAAAGTGGGATGACCCTTGTCCGTATGCCTTGGGCCCACCATGGCAGCAATCCACCCTCTGACTAGCAGCTAACAGCTGCTTGCCAGCCATTTACAGCAGCTGGATTTAGTACCTGGACATTACTTTCTGAGACCGAACTTGAGGGCAGGAAGGGAAAGACGGGTGTGAAGGCCATTAAATAAGCAGATTCTATAAATAAAAAAACAGAACCTTGGGTACTGGAAGGAATCAGATAGGGGGATCAGTTTTCACCACTGGGAGGCCTTGAAACCATTTAGCATGCTTATTTTTATTTTAAAAGAGGAAATAGTATGGAAACTCAAAACTTCCTTTATTGGAGCTCTACTAAGCACAGAGAGCAAGGAAGTAGCAGTACTTGGTATTTAGTTTGGGGTGACTTGTCCTTCCAGTCCTCTTTTGAAAGGGCTAGCTGGGATTCACCATTCTCTGGTGGGCAAGAGAGGAAGGAGGGAATGACCAATCTGTGCAAACATTTTCTATTACTTTTTCCCTTCACCACTAAGCCTTCCACAACTTGAATTAATTTAATTTCTTTGGCATCCTGGTCAAAACCACTGTGCTTCAAGGAAAATCCATATCAAACTCATGCCAGAATTATACATTTCAGTGTTTTTTGGTAAAAATTGGACTAGGCTGAGTTGGCCCAGCAGATTAACCAATAAAAAGAAACTTAAAACATTAAGTACTTATGAATTTGAGGTCCACAGGGAATCAAAACCAGATGATTTACATGCGTGTTCTCTGAGTTTTTTCAGTAGAAACAGTTTAAAGAAGAATTAATTCATTTTCGTTGCCAAACATCCCAGAAGAGTCAATTAAAGATCTGTGCAGGTATACACAGTATATATCATCCACTTTGAGAGGGTTGGGATAGGGCATCTCCCAAAACTACAGGTTTGGTTTACATTCAGGGAAGAATTTGCTATGTCAGTTTTAGACATTACTTCTCTTAGCTGTTGTCAATCCCAGTGTCCTGATCAAAAGACACACTTCCTCACAGAGATGAAGCAATGTGTGACTCTGACTACCACCTTTCCAACACAGCCCTGTAACCAGTGATCCGATCCCTCAGGTGTTTCTACGACCTCTACCTATTGTGGCCTCACTAAGCAGTGGGCACAAGAAGACCATATTTTAGATGGATAAGTTCTGTACATAAGACAGATGTCTTGCTGTTCTCAAGCTGGCTGTGAAAAGACACACAATAGGTGATTAGGCATAAAGCTTGCAAAATAACAGATGATATCTCATTTGGCTTAAAGCTTGCTGGTACAAAGTCAGCCTGTCCAAGCATTTTGTTCTACCTCAATCCAGAAGATTGAGTTTATACAAAAGAACAAGTAATTGTGTCTCTTGGGATCACAGCATTTCTAACAATGCTCTTGGAGAATTGAAGTCTTACTGCAAACAAGCCTTTCTCATGCAGGGGTTGATGCCCAAGTAAAATTTGTGCCTTCATCCCTCAAATACTTGATACGTTAACAAACGCAACGATACCCCCAGAACCACCCCTCTAGAGCCATAACCACTCATTTGGTCATTCGCAAATGCCATCAGCCTTTTCCCAGTCATAGGCTAAGCTGTGAATCTGTTGATGTAAGTGATACCAGAAACACACCAAAAAAAAAAACCCAAAACAGAAAAAAAAACCTCAAACCAAACCCAGACTATAAAGCAGGGTACTGTGGTTGTTGAAGATATTATCCTCGGCCTGTACTCTGCCGCTGAAAATAATTCTCCAGCCAGCAGTTCCTTCAAATCAGAATGTGCTTCTGTCAGAAAGGCATGCACAGTTCAATTCACTCAGCCTTGTTCAACTATAAATTACAGAGCTGAACTGGAGGAAGTTTTAGAGCCTGTTGTTAGACAGTTATAAAGTCCCTTCCTGGTCTTATAGCTCCGTGAATGTTTGAAGCATTCAGAAAAATAATGAAATAAATAGTAAAAAAAAAAATTACATACCCCTTTGCTGAAGGAAATCTAAATAATTACAAAGGTATCAGCACACTAGATTCACAGTTTTAAAGAATTCATGCTCAGCAGGCCACAGAAGTGAAAGGAATTAAACTGTAAGGAAAATGAGATGTAAAAGAAATCACTGTAATTACTGAAAAAGCATTTTTGGACTAGTCTGTTCTAGGTGCATAAAACATGTTGCTCCTAGTAACAGAAAAACAAATATCCACCTGAAGTTACAACTCAAATTTGGGTAGGATTTTTAAAAGCACTTGAGGTGCTCTGAAACACTGACTTCCAGGTGTGTTTGAAAATCTCCACACTAGTGTCCCACCCTTCCTTCCCGGGCTGCCATTTACATCCCAGAACAGAGCCCTCAGCGCTACACTGCAACTAGTTTTGAAGAAGGATTTCAATAGAAGATAGTTTAGACAGTTTGTGTGTTGAAAATGATAACAAGACCACCTTCATCAGCAGAATAATTCCACCACCACCACCAATAAAAAGTAATAGCTGGCAGATTTCAGCAGCTCAGTCCTGAGCCAGTACTGTTTCCACAAAGTATTGGCTTACTTGCCAACAGAGTGATTTCCAGCCTATCTTGTAGCTGATTGTTGCCAGAGCATCACAGAGGTGTAAATTTTCAGTTCATGACACCCGCGGGAAATTTTTCATATCAAATAGCAAGATAAAATTGTACTCCATAAGGTTTTGTGCATAGATTGCATAAATGGCATTTCAGCAATGCTTACAAATCCATTGCTTCTGGAATTGTGTCATGAATATAATGCTTTCTTGTATATGTAGCAGAAAAGTTGCTCAACGAAAAAGGTTTCACAGCAAATTTCAGTTGGCAAACAAATAGCAAAAGGAAGCCAGTGAGATAAATATGCATTGAAAAGCAACTTCTCAGTGCCAATATCAATGATAGGAAGCTGCAGGAGCAGGTAAACCAAAGCATAAGCTAAACCAGCATCTGACATAGAACTTGTTAAAGCAAAATGCCTCTGAAAAAAAACCAAGACATTTCAAATCTAACATAAGTTGCTGGCAAAAGTGTCAGCTTTATTTCCTTGCCTTATCTAGCAGAGAGTCCACAAAATCAATAACTAGAGTCTGTAACCACCTAGCTATATTGTTAAGATGAAAGGTTTTGTCATCTTTCACACAAAGGATGTTCCCTGATAATGTTAGAGCTAAAATCAGTAAGCAGAGGGATAACAAGAATAAATCCTCACCATAGTGCCTTTTGAACATCTAAATGCTGAAACTATCATGCTTTAGCTTTGAGACCATGTTTTGTATTTTCTAGAATATTTAACATATTTTTCAAACTCAGTGTTTTTCAAGTGGTTTAAAATATTTTTATTTCCCTGTAGTTCTACTAAGACAGATGGAAAGAATACAGAAGTATGGAGAAAAGTAAAATATCCCCTTTTCTTTTTTGCTGCCTTCTTTCTCAATAAGAATGAAAAACTTTTCCAGGTGTTGAGCAGGAACTGAGACTTCATGTCAACTTACTGAATTTTCCAATCTGAATCACATATTTCACCAAGCACTGCTACTTCAGAAAAGTTCACTGAAGTGATTTCCTAATTAAAATACCATCATATGCCACTTAAAAAAACCCTATGGTTTATGTGTGATGTGCCTACTTCAGTCCTCCTCGTGCTTGCCATTTTAATATTGTAAAATACTGGCTTCCTCATTCCCAGAAAGTATTGTTACATGCCAGGGAGTATGAGGTAGGGATCAAAGAGTATTTTGTCAGAGTTTTGTCAAACAAGCGTAAGGATGCTAACACAGAACTGTCTCAAAGCAGACTTACGCTGCTTACATCTATCATGGATAAATCTAATACTGAAACACAGAGAATAGAAGGGTTGCATTTTTTCCAAAGCTGATTACAAAGTGAAAGCAGATAAAGGCATAATGAAGAAAGGGCTCAAGCTGTGGTTCATCCAGATATCTCAAGTCAAGTTCAGTCTGGACAGTTAACTTCAAAACAGGAAAGGCAAGATGAAGCCACTCGTGTTAGACTTTCTTGTGAGGCATTTGCTGTTCAAAGTTGCTGTTTTGGCAAACAAAGGCATCTATGTCCCAGGAATAAACTAAAAACTAAAAAACGAAGAATGAAAAACAAGTTTCCTATAGCCATTTATAGTGGTCTTTTGCTGCAACCATTCTCTAGCTTTACTAAGATCAAGGAAATGGCTAAAATTAAAACTGCCCGCTCTGAAGACTTGGATCTTTCCTTGGATCTCTGTTCTTGCTTTATGTATTCTGGGACTTGGTTCTTCATGAACTGCTCTGGGAGAGAACAGGGAATAAACTATTTTGATTTTTGAATTTATATAAAAAACAAGGAATTACTTCAGATAACACAAGGCAGTCTGGACTAAGATGCCACATATGCCAGCCTTTCACAAAATCTCCTCCCCAGAGAGACATGTGAATGCTTTATGAACACCGGATGACCTGCAGTAAGAGAAATTACATGTATGCCTCTGAAACACTTTGTGTCTCTCATTGCAGACCAAGATTTATCCCTTGCTCCAGTTCCTTTCTACATCTAACTCTGCACACGCGTGTAGAACACACTTCTACGAGACAGGTACTGCAACCAATGTAAAGATAGGTCTAATAGGCCACCAGAGTGCAAAGTAGGAGATAATTAAACTCTTCTGCATCTGCAAAAAAGCTCTATGTATCTACACCTGAAATAACTATTATTGTAAAACTTTGGCACAGAAACTTACAACACAACAGGGGAAAAAATAAGGGTTTGGAGTCACTGAAACAAGATAAATCATAATACTGAATATCTATTGTACAGGAATTGCATGGATAACCTCCACTTTTCATCAAGTAATTAAACAGGCACAAAAATACACAAACTCGAACATCTATCATTCCCCACAAAGTTTTTAAGAAACATAATTTCTTTTGTCCACGTTAAGACTGGAACGCAAAGAAGCAGCACATTATTTATCATCTGATTTTTGCACTTCATCTTATTAGCAAAACAAAATTGATCATACTGCACACAGAACTAGGAAATACTGTAAGCAAGTAAATGATATTGTAAAATAAACTTGAATACATATAATGTATCTAGGTTATTCAGAATTTGTTCCAAAAATATTTTATCAGCTCCCCTTTACAATCCCCATCCAATACATTGATTAGCGCAAAAATCCAAAAGTAGAGAGAATTTTTTGTAATCTGACATTAAAATTCCATGTAAAAGAGTCATTTTAAAAGCTATTCTCAAGGTGTTATGGAACAAATTAATAAACACAGCAATTTGTTCAACATTAGATAACAAAATGTGCTTTAGAAAATGAATGGGGTTTGGAAACAAAGTATTTTGAAACTAGCTTGTCACATGCCTGACCAAAACCATAGTGAGCTGTAAAGGAGACTTTCCAGAAGCGTATGATGTTAAGAAAAACCCGGTTTAATCTTTGTCAGCTTTGTGAAGTGGATTTATTAAAACATATCTGTTTTCTTACAGTTTAAATATGAATGGGCACCTAGGACAATCTAAGGTATCTGAGATTCTGAAAATGCAGATGAAGCCAACAGTGAATCCCTTGTCTTCAACAGAGGTGGGACTTCTCCTTGCTCTGAGTTTGCAGCTTAGGCACTGAATAAAAAGACCAACTCAAGTATGTCACTTCACGTTGTTAATCCCCCATTCTGTGTCCACACGCTCCAGTCCCACAGCTAGACTGCTGCTGTGCTAGCACTGTGCAATGCTAGATTTTGCCAAGCATGCATAGAACAAAGGCATCCAGAGGACACTACTTGATAATTTGGTGTTTCAATCATTGTAACCCACCTTCTTAGTCTTTTCCTCCAGTTCTGCTTACATGTTCATGTAATGTGTTAAGTCATACCAACATTTTAAAGACAATTTATCCATTACTGTGTAAAGCAGTGATGAATTATTATTCTTTGACATCGCCTTCAAGCATTTCTAGGAAAAACACAGGAAAAGGATGTCTGTTCCCTGTAACTTGACATCATACAATGTTCAGAAAGGAAGGCTGCAAGAGGGTATTTGTTCACAGCATGAGAGATTGTGGCCCAGAGGTGAAAGATTCTGGGGGACTGGAGGTTGAAGCAGTTTTCCTTTCAGAGCACAGGACAGTGAGGCAGTATGATTTATGAACAAAATAACAAAAATTATGCCCCTTCCACAGCAGAGCCCAGAATGTATCATACTGAAATCAGTGGATACCGATAATAACTTCCATAGCTCACGTATGAGGAAAGTCAGACTTTTCACTGAACAAGTAAATAATGTGATACAACTTTACTAGCCTCCTAGGTCACTAAACTGTGATGTCCTCAGAATGAAGGCTCTCTATATTAATGAGAAAAAGGAAAATGGAGAGGTCTTTGACTTTATACCATCATAATACCCTGTTGCCACAGTTCTTTCCCCCATGAATGTCAGATCTGTCCCATGAAACTGAGAAAGGAAAAATGGGAGAGATCTTGACATCTTAGTCTTCTTATATGCTTTTAAATGCCTCACTTTCAGACTAAATTGTACCAACAGCAAGCTAGAGTGTTATCAGCTCAGGCTGGTACTGTTCTCAGCCTAACCAGCCATGAATGTCTGACTACTTTTTCCTTACTGATACCCTATTATATTAGTATAATACAGGTCAACTTTTCTAATATTTACCTTGTTATCACCTATGTACATCTCTTGACTTCTTTGTTTGCCTTCCTCCCAGTAAATTTGTACAGTGTTCCCATGGCACTTAGCCCTTCCCCTCTGAAAGCACACTGTGCTTCAGGAGCAAGTGTGTGGAATGCACCAGGACCTTGGCCTGCCACAGAGGAGCTCCACAAATTTCACCATAATCCCCTCATCCTCTCCCCACACCCCTATGATAAAACTTTTTCATGATACTTTTCTCCCCCTCACACCTTTAAGATAAAACTTTTCTCCACCACACACTTATTTTAACAGCATATCACAGGCACATATATGTTAGATGGCATAAAGGCCTCTGGGCTACCAGTGAAGTACCATGGAAATGGAGAGAGATAAACCTGATATGTCTCAGCTGTACTATCTGCAAAGAAAGCTCCCTATCATGCACAACTCCACACCCACCTTTCCTCTCAAAAGGAACTACTTAGTTTGCTCAAAAAAAGAGCCCAAGAATACATTTAAATTACATTTATATTAGTTACCAAGTGACTAGGACCCAGTAAAATAATGGATAACCAGGTTATCTGATGGAGAATTGTTAAACCAAATGTATGGCTATAAGGAGGACATAACTTGTTCAATACTCATCATGACAATTTCTTTCAAGTCTTTTAGGATTCTGGACTTCGGGCCAGGAATCACAAAATTTCCCTGCCAGCTTCAGCAGGTCGACACTTGTGATTCTAACATATTTTGTGGTAAACTGAAGAACCGTGTATGGTGGAGGTGAAGGGGAAGAAGTATACAGTGATAGCTGCAGACAAAACCCAAAGCAACTAATTTTCAGCTATATACCATTTAGAACATTTTATAAAACTAAAGAATGCAAATTACTGCTAGTTCTGCAGATTCATGTAGTAAAATGTGGCTGGATTAGCTGCATTCATTCAAAATACTGAATCACCTAATCACAAGTTTAGAGAGGAAGTATTCAAAAAAAAAACCAGCCTTAAATTCAGGCAGTCCTTGAGATTGTTGGAATACATATTAGAGATGGATGATACAATTCAGGAAATCTTTAAAAAAATGTTTTCAGTTTGAAGATTAGCTGATGATCTGAAAAACTTCATTCAGACTCTAAAACATACTGTGAATTAGCATGTAATTTTAGCTGGGGGATTTTGTCTATGAATTGTTGGAATGTGGCCATTTGCTGGCAGAGGGATTGGCAAAAAAACCCAACTCTTGTGACACATCTAGTTTTGCTACATCAGGGAAATCAGACAACATAGCTGAGCGCATGATTTTTGTTGCTGGTTAGAACTCACTTGTAGCATGTTTGGTGTTCATCAATTGCTAACAGAGCTCCAGATACTCCTAAGCGAAAAGGTTTGCTTTCTGTAAGGAAGGGTTAATGTTTATGTCAACTATTATTTCCTTCTTTGATGGTCTGATTCAACAGCTACCAGTGAAGAACCATCTTATTTTGATAAAGCACAATTCTGGGTCAATTTCCATATATCATCGGTCAGGAAAACTCATAAAAATCAGAGCTTCAGTAACAAGGGAGCATGGACATGCTGAGTACTTCTGCAAACCCAAGTGGCCACACATGGGCTCAGCAAAGTCCCAAAGCACGTGTTCAGCTCCAAGCCTGTTCAACAGTTGAATCCTATTCATTGAAAGACTTAACATGGCAGAAAAAGGGTGGACTTGATTATATGTTAATGGTCAGGAATATAATTCAGCGGCTTGCTGAATCATAAACATAATCAGGTGTCTAAATAGTCCCTGGTCAATCATGGGGGATTAAAGCATTATCAACATTTTGCCTTCTCCTTTATTGCCTTTTGCCTTTTGCCTTCTGGACCTTTAATGGTCCAGAAACATCATGAAGAATCCTGCAGTCGGGTTACTCAGAGTTATTTCAGCAGAGTATTTGGACTCCAGATTAAGACACATCCATACTAAGACACTGTTGGGAAGTCACTCCCACAGGAGACTCCGCCCTGTCCTATGCACTATATGATGAAAAATGTTCACAGGTCTCTTTGTCCCAACCTCCCATGGCAGATTTGCCCATCTCTGTTCAAATTCAGTGCTGCAAGCATAAACACAGCCCACAGCAGGTCCCTCTACACCGAGGCAAAAGCAACACTTGGTGAAACATGGCTAGGCAACAGAGCAGCTATTCTGCTTCACTTTCTCTGGGTAACGCAGTTTTGTGGGAGCCAGGTGCTTTAAGAGTAAAAAACAATCTGGTCTTACTTTCAGCTTTCAGTTCATAAGGAGAGACACCTCACCTCAAAAAGGAATTAATACTAATTTGCCACTAAAAAAAGTTAACTTTATTGTAAGACAAATGTTCAGAGACATGGGTGGCTGTGAATTTGCAGATGCACTTAATACATGTAGGTAACTTAAGAGTCACGGAATGTCCACTGTTTATGGATTCTTAAAACCTTATTTTCTGTATATTTTTTATAAGTAAATACTGTCCCAGATCCCTTTATGTCTACTAGGAAGTGTCAGATTTGGTGTTGCTGGTGGTTCATCTGACGTTCTGTTTAATTTCCATGCAAATAAATCGCATTTTGCTGATGTCTTTAAAGTTATGCTTTAGACCAGAGATCTCTCTGAGCTCTGTCTTCAATAAAAAGGGGTAGAAGTGGAACTACTAATTTAGTTTCCTTTAAAGATATGTATTTTCATGCACATTAAATCCATCTGTTTCTGAAATGTATGCCTTTCTTCAGTGTGTAATTTGATAAAACCCAAAAGAAAGCCTTGGAGCTCTAAACTGGAAGCAGAAAGGGAAAGAAAGTGATCAAGACCAAGATGATAACATGGCCGGGGACTTTACAAAAGGCAGAAGAGAAAAAAGAGCCACTATATTTTTAGAATGCAAAAACATTAACAAACCATTCAGAGGATCCTGACACAAACTGTCCATGCATTTTTAAACTTCTGGGGAGAAAAGAAACCAATCCCATAGGTTTGCAGTCTGGATACTGTTGCTGCAATCAGGAGACATGGGTCTATACTAATGAAATATGTTCACCTTCACATGAAGACTTAGGTCCTCTGTTTTAAGTATGATATGTGTCTGGGCTCTGCTAAGGCTGCTTGTAACAGTTTTAGGTTCATCTTTACTTCAAGAAGATTTTATTTCAACACACTTCAAAAACACAGTGTCTGTTTCATGAAGTTAGAAAAGCTTTCAGATCTCAATAGCAGCATTACGCAATCACGGGCGTCATCACTTAGCTCCCTACATCACTTCCATGCTTTTGAATGATTTGCCTTTTAACAAGTCTGTGTAAAATACCCTCTGTGTCAGGACCCTCATTAATTTGAGGCAGGATTTTTTTAAGGCTTCAAACACTCCTACCCAAAAACTCTTCCACAGAGTACTGAAATCATTAACCATGACCACAGTGTTACTAGGCAGGATTGTGTTAAAGATTGGCTGTTGCTATAAATTGTTCCACAGATGCAAACTACTGGAACCACAAATGATGATAACTAATTAAAAGATATAAGCCTAAACTTCACTTTAAAAATGGATCTGACTTCACAGACATTTATTTTGCTGTTTTCAGCAGTAAGTGAAAGATCTGTACACAAAATAGAAAATCTTCAAAGTGCACTGAGCAGGAGCCTGTAATTCACAATTTGTATTACTTGGAAGACGTGCTGTGGTTTCATAGTTTTTCTATACATGGGACCACAATTAGGGCTAAATATAAAAGCTACAACATGTTTTTTATAGCACACTTTTTCTTCATAGCTGTATTTGGGAAAAAAACCAGCTGTCTTTACTTGTACTTGCTTCGCATACATAGGAAAATTATTCCAAGGGTGGCCTTAAGTTTCCTTCAAGTGGTGTGTTTGTTCACCCCTATGCAAAAGCATCTGCTGGGACCAAGATGAATCTAAGCATCTGGGCACTGGGACATGTATGGTAGGATCTCACAGTGTAAGCCTTGTCATTCTGTTGTCTGCAGCTGCTGTTTCGTTTGCTTCTGCAGCTTGATGCTCATCTGTTCCTCTTGCCTTTTCCGCAAGGAGTGTGTCTTCTTGCTCTAGAGAGCTTTTCAAAGCTTCTGCATCCCTCCCAGGGGCATTTCTCAGAAGGGATCCTTCCACTCCTACTGTGGCACATGGGGTCCTGAGGTCTTTTGCCGACAGGTCAGGTACATTGGCATAAAAAATTCCTGCAGGGAAACAGACTAGAAGACAGTTGATGTAATTGGATCTTGAGAAGATTGGCATTGATTTGTTTTGACATGAAACCCTCCTGACACCACTCTGATCACAGAGGAAACTAAAAAGGGGAATTGCTATCTGTGGCCCATAGGAAGGATCTAAACTTAAAACTGTAGCAGCATAACTTTATCAGTGAGGATCAGAAAATAGGAAGGAACATTTTGCTTAAACAGTCATGTCAGAAAAAAAATCCTTGGATAGATGCCAGTAAAAATGCATATTGACGGATTAAGAATTAGTTTGCATCCTAAATTTGGATTAACTATACAGATCCATTCTTTTTACCCCAGCACTGTTTCATCCGCACTTAATGGGGGCTGGCAGCTTTAACTTTATCAGCAGAGCCTTTGATAAGGGCAAGTCCTTGTTCTAAGTAAGATTCAGGCCTTTTGGGTTATGTTACGCACAGATGTTACTTGCAGGGAGAGCAGAGCCTGTTTATAGCTCAGGGACAAATACCTCTCTCTTTAGGTTCTTTAAAGGCAGAAATTTTGATCTGGTCTTTTAAATGTAAAGGATGTCATTCCTGTGGATGTTTGCCTTCAATTAATTTAACACATTTCACAAACAATTTGCAATGCAGTCTGATGCTTACTGCAGCCTAGTGATGTGAATGGAGTGAGGGGCTTGCCACAACACCTTCATTGCTTCCACAACAGTAGACTGGGTACCATAAACAGGCATGTCAGCAAAGAAACAAGTTTTGGTTTTCCAAGCAATACATGCAAATGCAGCAAGAAAGCTCACAACTGTCCCTGATAAAAAAGATAAATCACGCATTTTATAATTCTTTTAATGCCTACTGGATGCCTACAAAATAAAGATCCAATTTTACACTGCATGTTTCCATTTCAGTTAGAATTAATTTTTAACCAATCATTCCCTGATGCCATCAGACTGGTCATTGGAATAAGAACAGAAGAGATTACAAAAACCTGTTTTTTTTCATGAAAACTTGCTGGTTTCTGTCTTTTTGCTGTTCAGCCTCAGAAGAAAGGATGTGATGAAGTCTCTCTCTAATGTTTGAATGTCAGAAACAAGGGAAGAAAATCATAGTAAAAGATGATGTCACAGCCTCTATCTTAGTGGAAATTTCCTCCTTACTTCTACCCTTTCTGAACAAGATAGGCAGGCAACATCATAATCCCACAGAATTTCCTATGGTAAAATCATTTGGAAGATACCATTCTAACTGTCTTAAGTTGAGGTGGTTGTGTTGGCAAGATAAAATGGAAGAACATCATTGAGTGGAAATTGGTCCAAGAAAAATTTATTACATTGCCCCAAGCTCAAAGAAAATGGAATCAAGTCATTACTCAACAGGTCAACAGCTGGCTCTCAGCAGGACTTTTTTTCCCCCAAAGCAAAGATAACTGAAGCCTCTTCTTCTTGTAGCTGGATGCAAAAGCTGGACCTCTGAAAAGGCAAACATAAGCATACAGTTAAAATGCTCCAGATTCTACCCCACTCTTGGAAATGCCATTTGCATTTTTTAGTCATATGAAATTAATGTTTACAATACGTGAATTTTAAAATATATCTGTTACCTACAAGGAAGTGTGGAAGACTCCTCTAAAATTATTGCATATCAATTGCTTGTACGATTAACATTTATTATACATGCAGTCCCAGCTTGCCTGTAACAAAACTTTAATTGTTTAACCCACGCAGAGAGATTATCTCAGAAAACAGCATTGTAAAATCTGCTGCTGATGCAAATATTTGAAGAGAAGATCAACTTTTTTTAAGACCTGATTGTTGCATTAGCTCGGTTCCCGTTAAAAATCAATGACCCTTGGACTAATAGGGGAAATTAGTACCTATCTTCCTCATTTGGAAGTGGAGTTCCGTGAAAAATGTTGATTGCCTTCATTAATTTGATAAACAGCTGCAGGGGGCTGTCTATTGCTGTTCTACACAGAGAAGCACCATGCTGCCTGCTCTTGGTACAATGCTCATTCTGATGTGAAGAGGATCAGACCAGCAATATGGGCATAACATGCAGGGACAGCTCCTGTCCATGGGAATAGCAAACATTGCACTCAGAGGAGCTTGCTGTCTTTCACTTTTGCATGAATAACAATGTCTTTATGAGGAGTCCTTTCCCCTCACCACCCTTAACCAGTCCTTAGATGATCAACCAGAGCTTTCTCTTTTTCACCTAGGAGTAAGATTGTAATTTCTGACAAGAAATTGTGGGTCAGATAGTAAAAGCTTCATCCTTCCCCCAGGTATTGTGCCCATCATTGCAAGTTCTCTGGTGTGAAGACCATCTTGATGGGCTTTCCTAAAGTATCCTAAAAGTTTGATCTTCACCCTAGAGTCCCACTGCTACCATAACTCTGATTACATTGCCCTGATTATCTTGGAACAAATCACTTATCCTTCCATTCCCAGCAGAAAAAAAAAAAAAAGCCTGACAAGCATTCTGTTTCATACAGACTTTAATCAAAAGTTGTTTCTAGTTTTTAAAATATGTAAATACAGGCAGAGATTTGCTTGCGCTTTATGTCTTTTCCTAACTCTGAAAGAACAAACTTTTTTCAAAGTGCTCAAAATAATTCAAACCTTATGATACCTTTGTTCTCTTTGCCAGAAGCATAAACCCCTCTGGCCCCTTCAATGAAGAGAAAAAAAAGACAAAAACTGAAACAGGCCATGGGTCCTCTATCTTTATACACTGAGAATTTCTGATCATCTGGGTTTACTGCTTTTAAACTTTCCCATCGCAATCATTTTCTCTGTACATCCAAATTGGTTGCAAAGTTTTTCCACATCACTTTCATGATGTGAAAGCACACGGATGTGTTTTCTTAGAACCGCCTGCAAAGATGAGTGCCAGGAAGTTACAACTCCAATGCTCCCTCTACACATATAAAATCTCCTCCTTGGCAAACACATCTTACAAGGATAGGCAGATTTAAACATGGAACAGCAATCGTTGTTAGTAGGGATGATTCCCAGGGAGAAGTTTCTTTCCACAATGCCACAAGCATCCTTTGTGAGCAAGTGAGATCACAGATACCGCTTGCAACAAATTGGACATGTGGGGGACCTCAATAGGAGAGAAAAAGCTTTACATCATAGAAAACATCACCCCTGGGGCTGAAATATGGATACAGAAACCCTTTTCAAGTGAAGGATTTACAGCCTCATATTTATGAGAAAGTGTTATATTGCTCTGAAAGTATTCTGCCATAAAAACCAACTAGGACAAATTATCGTTCACCAGTGTTAGTTACTCTTCCAGTGCTGCAGCAATAAACTCTCATAAGTGTGCCATTACCTACAGCTTTCTCAATACTCAGTTCCTCACGAGCAGAGCACCCAAGCATGCCCATGTTCATGCATTCGCACACACCCCACCTGCCAGCCTCCCTGGATTTCATTTTCCCTCAAAGTGGATCCCTGCAGAGGAAATTGTTACATCTCCAAGGTAGGGACCATTTTTAAATCCACATTTCTACAGGCCCTAATGTAATACAGATTTTCATTGTCAGCTATCTTTGTGATTAACTAATAAATAATAGCCAAAACTTTGATCACAAAGAAAAGCCACCTTCCTAGGTAAGTAAATGGTAGCGTGCGGAAAATTATAAAGGTTATGGATGTTGGAAAGGTGCAAAGGTGCAAGTGTTGAAACACAGTCTTCTTTCCATCATGAGAAGTGCCCAACTTCCACCAAGTGCTGACAAAAATAATTGTTCACAAAGATAATCCATGGTTGTTGGAAGTGAAGGCTGCTTGTACTGGCTTTACAGGAATGCTGGGATGATAAAAACACTGAAGATCACACAGTGTTCAGATATCACAATGAAGAGGACCTTGGAGACACGTCAGAAAGAGAGAGGGGTATTCAGTATGCTGTACATCATGCATGAAATCAGAGGAGGAGCAGAGTGCCACAATGAATCAGAGAGTTTTCCCCCTCCTGCCTGCTCCTCCCAAGGCTGTACACAGTTGACCTGAACTGGAGAAGCTGGAAACAAAAACCAAATCCTCTCCCAGAAGGAGAAGAACTGTGAAGCCATTTCTCCAAGCACAGCTCAACAATTAGCACCTGCTGCCCAACGCGGCATTTGGCAGGCACTACGGTAAAAGGAGAGAAAAATCAGAAACAAAACCCCCTTAGAACCTGTGAGACAATTAATCACAAAACACTTTCTCTGTTTCTCTGGTGCCAAGTGTTCTCCCACCACCACCCCTTCCCCCTTGTAAAATAATTCAATTGAGAGATGACAGGGGCTTCAGACTCAGCCAAGTCAAGCAAAGATGATACAGAGTCTGATTTAAACTATGAATAGCTTATAGGAAATATAAAAGGGAAAAAAAATATGTAAAAAAAAATAAGTCATCAATTCTGTACAACAGCAGACACCTGCCAAAAACTATGCCCTGTACCACTGCAGTAAAATTAAGGAACTGTCCTATCTCCTTCCTCTTTCCCCAAATATGGCATTTTCAGATCCAAATGATACCTTGAAATAAGGTCTCCACCTCCAATAATAGGCAACTTTCTTTATGTGAAAACACATAGAGTCATAGAATGGTTAGGGTTGGAAA
>NW_009921284.1:15617-65483 GCF_000696875.1 Nestor notabilis | reverse complement strand
TGTGAAGGGGGCCTACAAGGATGCTGGGGAGGGACTCTTCGTTAGGGACTCTAGTGGTAGGACAAGGGGTAATGGGTTTAAACTTAAACGGGGGATGTTTAGATTAGATATAAGGAAGAAGTTCTTTACAGTGAGGGTGGTGAGGCACTGGAATGGGTTGCCCGATGAAGTTGTGAATGCTCCAACCCTGGCGGTGTTCAAGGCCGGGTTGGACAGAGCCTTGGGCGACATGGTTTAGTGCAAGGTGTCCCTGCTCATGGCAGGGGGATTGGAACTAGATGATCTGAAGGTCCTTTCCAGTCCTAACTATCCTATGATTCTGTGGTTGTACATCCATCTGTACAGTGGTTGGAATTCCTGTTTGGAATAGTACTGAACGTGTGTATGGGTTGGAGGGAGCTACATTGGGTACAGGCACATCCATATGGAAATAATATCAGGGAACAGGAGCTACAGTATATGACTACGTAAGTGCTCGCAGCAGTGCTGCTTTGCAATAGACTCAGCTGTGGTTTGACATGTGTGAAGACCTGCAGTAGAGATTGCTCAGGATGAGGAAGGGTACCTGAATGTGTTACTGTTGGAGGCACTGAGGGAGGCACACAATACTGAAATTATACTAGCTTAATGCCTTTGAACCAACTTTATGCTGGAGGCAGGAGAGCAGACAGTTCCTACAGTGGTATAAGTTAGGGTGCAGATGGTCAATACAAGTTGCAATATGCAACCTTTCAGTACAAAGTAAAGCCCTAAAAACCAGGGTATTTTTTAAGGGGCAGAGTCAGCTTATAACAAATCAGTATTTTGTGAAATCTGGCTCTGGTGCTTATAAAATAGTATTCAGAGCCTTACAGACAGAGTTAATTTATCATCAGTTCATGTCTTGAGTGACATGACTATTACTTTACATCTCTTATTTTTTCAGAAGTTAGATCTACAACCTATGGCTCATGAATGCTTCCTTCATGGAAGAAAAAGAAAAATGGGACTTTCTGCTGAAGAATATAATTGAGCTGGTTCAGAGGCAGTGGAATTTGGCTCTGCACCACCACTCTTACAACAGTTTTCCAGGCATAACCCTAATGCAGGGTGCTTTTTGTACTTTGAGCTGCTTTTGTTTCAGTACCTACATGCAACATTTGGAAAAGGAGTGTCTATGGGCAGCCTAAACAAACATAGATTACTTCATGCATGTTAATAACATTCTTTGTATAACTAGTAAGGATAAGATGCTGTAATGGCTTTACAGAATTCTTTAATGCTGAAAAACTGGGGAAAACTAGTATAAGCCTCAAATGGATATCTGTTTGAGGACTGAGCTCATTGCCTGGCCACTCCAAGATTCAGTCACCTCTACTTAAATAATTCCTTATATATAGGTCCTTATCTAGTATATTCTTAAAATACTCTGAAGAGACAAATTCTACCATCCTCTCAGTTACTGCAGTGCTTGCTATTGCCTGCTAGCAGTTGTTTCCCCTCTATTTCAATTATTTCTGACCTGAGCACGTGAATCCTGCTAAGAACATTTAGTCAGTACTTTTACAAGTTCCTTAGGAAAGTCACTGGAAAGAGTTTATTGCCAGGACAGAACAGATCTCCCTCATGGTCAGTCTTGGAAGCAGGTATTTTTAGAGGTTCTCTGTTGCATTTGTCTTCTTTTTAGGAAGCCCGTCTCCCACGTGCTGTAGAATGAATGGGTCTGGAAACAGTTGTGCTTTCTTCCCTTCTACATCTTATAGTTATCAATCTCTCGCTTGATTTTTAATGTGGCGTGCAATTTAATAAGTGTTTTGAAAACAACATACTGATAAAATACTCTATTTTCCCAATATTTTTTATGTTTTCCAGGGACTTACATGGTAGAATCTCAGAACTGTAAACCTAACTTTATTTCTACTAAAGAAAATATAAAATTCCCTTTGGCTTCAAGCACTAGAATTCAGGCCAGGATTGGAAATTTTGAACTTGTCTCCTTCAGCATGTCAAAGAATCAGACTATTGTCAGCTATCTGAACATCAGCTCACATACCCGACTTTAGGACGTGCGATTTAAAAACTGTGAACATAATTTTCTTGTCAAAAATAATACATGAATGGGCTGGCAGAGCTTCAAGTTAGGGTCACAATTTGTTTCCTGTTCTGAAAAAATATGGGGACATAATGTAACGATACAAAATTCTACCCAAGCCGTGGCAGGACCTGCAGATACGTTACTGAGGGTAACAAGATGCGTTTACGAAGTTCAGCAATAACTGTCCGTATGTATGCTTTTATTCCTAAGTAAGTGATAGATAATTAGAGGTGCCTTTGACTTCCATGAAAGGAAGGTCTTCCAGAGGTCTTTTTTAAGGTGAAGTGTTCGCCAAGAGGTAGTTACTGTGAAGTAAATGGCTTGCAGAGAGTCATCTGCGAATTTATGCATGTCACCTAAAAGCTCTGATTTCATTCCACCAACTGAAAATTATTTTCATATGGAAAATGAGGTCTGTTTATGTCATCCTGTGATAAACTATTTCTGGGAGTAGGTCCGATCTGTATTTCTTGGGAAACTGCTTCAGTGAACAACGCCAAAAGACTTTTTTTTCATGCACCGTCCTTTTTTTTTACCCACATGTTCACATGGCTCAGTACAAAATGCCACATTTCCCACTTTAGCAAAAAAGCTTTGAAGAAAAATATGGTAAATACCATAAGTCTATAAGAAATTAAAGCATCTTTGAGAAAAAGGACAGTTGACACACACCTACACAAAAGATAAACATCTTTGCAGGTAAACTTGATGATGAGAAAAAAGAGAGGGCGTATCTAAGGAAAAAAACCCTATTGATTCAACAGTGATAAATCCAGAAATTTCTGTCATGGGTGTGTGGAGCTATTTTCAGTAGTCCACAAAGATCAGAGAGGATTTCTGCAAAAAAAGATAAAATATTGAAAACAAAGTTTAAACAGAGTATATTAAAACTTTGAAAGTTCTCTCTCCCAAAAAATTAACTGGCAGTTTATACAGTTTTACTTGCCAAAAGTTTTTATTTTCATCCCAAATAGACCTTCCAGCTGCTTAGTCTATTAGTGCTGGTCTTCCAAGAATTCTTTTGATAACCAGTAGAAATCTGGTCATGCAAACACATTCTTTAAGACAGTCAAGAGCAAAAGCACTCAACCTTTCATTTCCTGAAGGAGAGAAAATAAAACTTGTGCCCTGTTCTTGTTGACATGCACCTATGCTTTTATTTAAAAAAAAAATCAAGTTCTTCCTCTTTTCACACCCAGGTCTTTTAAAATCAGAAATCTTTAAGATAGTGTCACCTTAAACATATACTATGTTGCTGTTTGAGAGAAGTCTCTAACTTAACAGAGCCTTCTCTGAAATACAATTAACAGTATACTTATCTCACAAAGGTGCTGTGGCGTTTAGTGAGCTATCAGAGCACTAAACCACTTCTCCCTCTCTCTGTCCTGCTCTCTAACTGCACGTATTAGGCTAGTAGGCAAATGTCTCTCTCACATCAACAATGTAGGTAAATCAGTTTACTTCTAGTAGCACATCAAAGGTGCTTGGGAGCACTTAACTCATTAATAGCTAAACAGGTCATTGAGTGAGTGTCGTTTGGGTTTTCATGCAACCGTCAATCATACAGATCCTTTCTCCCATCTAGGAAAGGAAAATTTTCTCTCTTCAGCGTAGAATATCCCACTAGCCAGTTGGGGTCAGCAGTCCTGGCTGTGTCCCCTCCCAACCTCTTGTGCACCCCCAGCCTGCTCACTGGCACGGCAGCATGTGAAACTGAAAAGTTCTTAACATAGCGTAAGCGCTGCTCAGCAACAGCTAAAACATCAGTGTGTTACAAACTTTATTCTCATCCATAATCCAAACCACAGCACTATTAACTCTATGCCAGCCAAAATCAGGACAAACATCATCATGGTCGCTCTACATTCAGAAGCATTACTATATGAATATGCTTTATAGTTTTATTCTTCCATACTTCTTTCATGTTAAAAAGCAGACACATTTTTTAATAATTAAACAAATTAAGCATGCCATGATGCATGGTACCTTTGCTGTTTCATGACTGAACTTAAAATGAATTAGATTGTTCTGTCTATGACTATTGGGAAAGTTAACGCAGCAAGTGATTAGTTTTGATTGACAGTGTATGAAAGTCAATGCTGAATTTACATGCCTTGTGTCAAGGAAGATTTGCATACTTTGTTTTCTCTCTAACAAAGGGATCCGTCACTGCCTTGATTTTAATAGTCATTCCTAGTGTTTAATATATGGCTGAATGACAATCCAGGTACATATCTGTACTGAGAACCTGCCTTAAATTTGTCTTTTGAAAATGTTAGGCCATAAAATATTAATTAAATTTTAATTGGAACAATTTGTGAACTTGTGAATATTTGGTTTCTGGACCATCACTTTTACTGTATGGTTTTAAAGGCATCTACATACATAATGTATTTTTGAAGAAGAAGTAACAGTCCTATGAAAACACGGTTCATTTTCAAAGGAATAAGTTAATATAAATTATAGAGTTTCTTCAATTGAATGTTTTTTGTTACACGGTTTTGTCATAACATTTATTGAAGCAGTCATTTGATCTACTATGACTGTACTTTAAATCAGAGACATTTTATCGGAAAGATTGAGGTGGTGGCAGACCCATCTTCACAGTGTTTGTTACTCTTAAGCAAGGCCTAGGGATTTCTGTATTCTTGGTTTCTAGATCTGAAAAGTAAGTATTATTACAGTTTGATTCTCTGATAACGAAAAGCACGGCTATGGCAGTGTCCTACTTCCAGCCTCCAGCCTGAAGCTCTGCCTGTTCTGTTGAGGACAGAAGCCCAGGAATCCACAAAGAATTGCATGCTTAAAAATACTCCTTAGGGAAAATAAGAGGTGGGATTTGTTGACTGTGCTGCAGAGCATCCAGGTAGTGGTGTGAGAGGTGTGAACAATAATGCACAGCTCAGCATCTCCTAGATTCCAATCAACTGCCAGTAGATTTTGTGAAGTTGCCATACACACACACAAAAAGCAGTGATTATTAAGAGAGAGTGTATATTAGCACTACAGCTGTGTAATGACAAAAAGGAAAAAGCAGACAGTATTTATGCATATAAAGGCAGCTTATGAGCTCTGCTGACATTTTGGATCCCTATTTGTTATTTGTGAATATATAGCTGAGGAGCAATTTAGTCAAAAAAGTATTAAAGAAAAGCAAATATAAACGTTAGTCTGTCTGAAACAGGTTTCTCTTGTTAAAGCATAAAGTATTACATCAGGGAGCATAAGCACTATCACATGCAAAACTAATGGTATAACTGTTGAATACTTTACATAACTTTAAATACTCTTCATTTAAATAATGTACAGTTAATGGATGGGTACAAAGAAGATGGAGACTTCTATTTTACAAGGAGTCACATGGAAAAGAGAAGAGGTAATGGGTACAAGTTACTACTGAAGAGATTGACCTGTCACAAGAGGAAAATTTTTCACAATGAGAACAGTCAGCCATTGGAATAATCTCCAGGAGATGTAGTGGATTCCCCAGTGTTGGACACTTCTGAGATTCAGCTGGACAGGGTGCTGGGACATTTAGTTTATGTCATGCTTTGACCAGATGATCCTCAAGGTCCCTTCCAACCTCTGTATTCTGTGATTCTATGATTCTGTGAACTACGCGTGAACTGCCATGCTCCTGTTTACCCTGTGCAGTCCATACAAATGCCAGCATTGCTATGTTTAGATTAGTAAGCTAATGCTTTTGAACAGTGAACAGATTTCTAAAATACTTGCAAACAGTGCAACTAGGTCCATCAACATTTTCTCTGAAAGTTGGCTGACTTTCCGTCTCTCCATTACTAAGTCTGTAGAACAAACTGCATTGACCTTAGCACTTATGTATGCACTGTTTCTTTATCTCCTTATTGGTGGTTTTATGTATACAGTCGTTGTATGCACTCTCTTCTCATATGTGAAAGCTTCATCTCATAAGGAAACAGATTTTCAAAATGAAGAATCAGTAACACAGCACTACTGTATATTTGAAGTCACTGCACTTAACAAGGGTTAAAATACTGTGTTCGGACTGACAGTGTGTTTTTTCTGCTCTGCAGAGTTTCTGTTTTGCTGTCTTTTCCACAGCTTAGTCACAGGAAAATGGCACTGGGGGTTGAGGTTTCAACAGAGCACCAGAACATTGGCATGTTTCATTTTTCTTCTTTTCCTCCTCATTCTGGTGGCTGGCAAACTGGCTGGTGTGAGGTGGTTTGGGAGAGTAAAATAGACTGGATCACTCCCTCATAGACAAGCAAGAAACTCCATGAAGCCATTCAGGATTTGATCTTGTTGATTTCAGTCCTATCTACCAGCTGCTACCCAGAAGTGCTAACAACTTTGTCCTTGCATTTCCGGGCAATTTTTATTCCCTTCTAGTTTCACCAAAGCAATAGTGTAAGCCAGCTGGAAAATCCTGACTGCACGCAGTGTTGTACAAACACCTTGATACTGAAAGGTAAGACATATTTAAAAGCTGACTGGTCAGTGGGAATATCCATGCCTTCATGCATCAGCTTCATGATTTTATCAGTGGAAGTGAGCAAGGACAGAAACAGGGTTGGTAACATTTCCATAGCTAAGCAAAAGGTCATTTCTTTATGGACATAACATTCACGAAACCATCTTAAGGAAAGCACAGTATTCGGCACAACGAAAAGAGTTAAATTAGGCAGCAGCGCCTGCTAGAGGGCTGCTTAGTTTTGCCGGGAAATAGAAAAATCAATCCTTTTGCGAGCACAGCGGGCGGTTATCACCCTGCGCGCTCAGGGTGGAGGCTTCCCCGTCGCCTGATGTTCCAGATGTGCCCGAGGTGCACGATCGCCATCTAGTGGCTACTGGAAAGTAAGGAAAAGGAGCCTGTTGCTGACTGGCATATGAAGCATTTCATGGGTGACAATATGTAGGATTTCAAGCTTTTAATAACGTTTTTACTTGCCCGAGTAATTCCTCACTAAGAAAGAAAATAATAAAAATCAAGCCATTTACCTTTTTTTTTCCTTTTTTTTTTTTTTTTTTTTTTACCATAAAGTGGGCCTTCTGTAGATTTTCTTTCTCAGCAGTTTCACAGCAGGCACAAGAAAACTGGGTGAACGCTGACATGGTAAACCAACATAGTCAATAGACGTAGATTATGCATGTAGAAAATGTTGGAGTTGATGGCATACCTAACCTTAGTGTTTGTTTTTTGTTTCTCACTTAGAATAGCTACAAATCACATAGCACAAAGATATTAATAAAAGACAGCACCTCACCACCATACATTCTCTTCCTCTAATACTATGAGATTTCGAATCGAGAAGCAAGAACATCACATTGTGTTAGGAGGAAAAGGTTCTGTTTCCAGATACAGTGAATTTTCCATGTGACTTTTTAGCTCTGCTCCTTTAATTCTGCAGTTATAAAATTACAGCATTATTCAGTGCACTCCCTTTTTAATGATGTCCATTCACAGAAAGACCTGGTGATAGCAAGAGCTGCTGTCACAGAGCATGGTAGTGTCACAGAGGCACAGAAATAAGCAGAAAATCCTGCCTGTTTACAAAATATGCATAAGTATAAAACACACTATGTAAAATAACATCCCTGCATAATGATGCTGTTATTCTTCTGTCAGCTGTGAGTCATTTCTTTTAAATAAATACCTTCTACACTCCTTAGGTATTTAAAAGGTAGGGTTTTGGCAGGATAGGTTTCTTCACTCCCCTATGGAAAATCATCACCTAGGTGCTCTGCCTCTTATAATTCTTTTTTCCCTGGTACTTTGTTCATCTGTACAGCACAGAAGAGCAGGTGACTTTGCTCCCTGATTAGGCATGGAAACAAGTAGAATTTTCTTTTATTATAACAATTTAAGTGTTATAGCAACTACTTCCTCCATGCCCCTTTGGGCTAATGCTCCCAGCTGGTAGAACTGAAATAAACATATACTGAAGAAGGCATAAGCCCCCTGCATTTCAGTGCTGAATGCCACTGTACCTAAACATGCATTAGTACAGCTAGTTTCTGATTGCTGTACTTTCTTCTATACAGTATGAAGCAACTGAAAATGTTGCATAAGTTGAGCAACATTCAGTCTCTTTTCCTACAATTCCCTGAATCTTTCAATTGCTGGGGTTTTTTTTCTTTCATTTTTAATAATGACTGTGTGCAGCTGTAAACCATTTTCAAAGGTAAAAGTGTTTACTGGTTGGATAAAACCAGTCTTTTGAGACTGATACAGATTATGATATTGATTTATTTAGGTTTAATCTGTGTGTTAAGAAATGTTTTCTTTCTTTGTTTTAATTATATATCAATGTGGTTAAGTGAATTGTTTTATTGTAACCTAAAAATGTGGAATTTATTAGGCAAGTCAAACAAAAGGAAATAACTTCAAAGTATATTCCTTTATTTTACCTCTGTTGTCATCAGAAAGTTCCTCCTAAATGATTTTAATCTGTCTTGCCGCTCAGATTTAGCCATCTACTGAGACAAATAGGAAAATGACCGTAAATATTTTCTGGATGTTTTTATTTACTAAGATTTAACAATATTCTAGATGCAAATGGTGAAGTCCTACTCCTAAATTCAGCAAGTTACCCATGCCAATATGCCTAAACTGATGAATAATATCATTATAGTCCTGTGTTTAACCCTCTTCATGGTTCAAAGCATTTTCATGACTGAAATGTCTTGCTGATGCCTGTAGGTAGATTGCACAAATCTTGATCTAAATGTTCAGGACATTGACAAAAGATGACAACAAGGTTTCTAAGCCCTCGTTCACCCTGCCACCCATATTCCTGCTTTTCTTAGACCAACTCCAGACGGTCCTATGCTCTCATGCCCTAACCATTGGACTCCTAGCACTTTGTGGTCAGGACTTAAGCCCTCTGAACTAGTAGAAGAAGACACTATGTCAGTGGTAGATAGAATACTGACACCTGTGGGAAAGGAGAATTTTGCCATTTGATCTAAGGGGCATAAAGTTTGGACTGTTTTTTTGTGATGTATCCCTCCATTACTTAGAATTTTGGTACTTTCTCTCCCTCTGTATGTCTTTGAACATGGTGAGAAAAACAGCATGCTGCTGTGAAAGGACAGTTACTGTAATAACTTAGGCATTGGCTTTAGGAAGATGTAGTCAGATATTAAAGAAATACTTAGAAAAAATTAGAGTCAGTTGCTGATGGTAAGTGTAACTTTTAGAAGAGCAAAAACTGCAGTAAGGCAGATGTTAACTAAGAATTACTCTTCTTTTTGCCTGCAAAACATTTCATGGTGTTGGATCCCTTACTGTTATTCCTTTATTCTGTTTCCAGTTGAAACAGTATTTACAGAGGTAGTTAACAGTATGGTTCTTGGCATCAGTATTAAAAACTTTATTACTTTTGAGTTACATATGTTAAGGAAGAATATATATTCTTAGTGGTGATTGCTTTCTAATAGCCTTAAGAACACCTGGACCATTTATATAAAAGGCATTTTTAATTTAGCATCACAGATGAGCACATGTTATTTTAATTGGGTTAATTGTGCATTTTTGTCCATTCACAGTATTGCTTTACTGTGGCAGATGGCCCAGTGTATGTGTTATAAATACTTTGCATGACATCCCCTCTATTTTACTAATCTTCACTGTGACTTTCCCATTGGTAATGACTAATGACAGTTTCCTAGCCAGCAACTTTTAATAGATTCCTTTTTTTCTCCTTAATCTCTGCCTGTCCTCAACAGCACTGTTTTGTTCAATAATTTAATCAGTTCAGCAACAGTATAATATTAGATAATTGAATCATTACTTTATGAATTTCTGAAATGCAAAATACCCATGAAGTAATCACTGATGAATATTTCACTATTGATGGAGACCACTCTCTTTTCTGAAGAAATAGAAAGGGTTTTGCTATCTATACTTGAATGCTTTTTCTTTCCTTTTATTGTTATTTCTGTTCCTTGGTCCTGAGAACCATATGCAGTAAATAGGAAGGAATCCAATAACCAGAAAAATTAAGGAAGAGGATTAACATTTTTGCCTGTCCACCATGAGCTTGTTAACCATTCAACACCTACATCCAAGGGAGTGAAAAAATTCCATTCATCCCTGTCTTCTTTTATCATTGAAGATTTATCTACAAAAAAGGGACTCTGTGAGGCAAAACTACTTCCAGGTTTATCCCACCAGTGTTAACAGGGGAGACGATGTAGATGCTGCAAATTCAGTGAGAGAATGGCAGCACAGTGCTCCTGTGATTTGGTGTGAATTTTTGGGAAACTCATGGACTCTGGGAATTTCTGACTAACCACTCCTTTCCCTGTGGATGGAATCAGATAGCCAGCTGGTTTGTGCTTACTATCTCTGTGTTGCTAGCAGCTGCTATGTTTTGCTAAAGGCAGTACTCCTCACGCTCCCTCTTTTATCTGAGGTGTTTCATGGAACAAAGCAGTAGTGGAGCAGAGCTAGCAGGTGGCTGTATGACAATTCCGTGATTTCACAGCAGTTTGTGAGATTTCACAGTTTAATTTCACAGTTTAATTGTGTTCCTTCTCGAAACAGAAAATTGCATCAAATAGGAATGCCATACAAGCCCTAACCACAATCTGTATTTTGAAGTTTTTATTGCAGAGATAAGGAAGGGGAAACTGGCTGAAGCATATTATAACTCAGACATTAGAATGAGTTTAAATCTTAAGTTTAAAATTAGTAATCTAATAGCTTTTATTCAAAAGTGGTTTCTGCACACATAAGGCTTTCATACCTTTTTGTCATCTTCTTCTCTCCTCCCCAGAGTGATGTAGGAAGTTCAACTTAAAAATGCTGTAGTGCTTTTTAAGGCAACACGTGTGTGTTAATGCAGCTACCCTGGCTACTGGCCTGAATTTTGAAACAGTTCAATAGTTTTAATAGAATCTCTCTTTACTCGTGGGTGCTGCTGAAGTCACAGGATGGGACAAATTCTGCCTTTGGAGACATTTGCAGGCTATCAGTGAATCCATCTAAGGGATTATCCATGTGTGTCCAGGCAGAAAAGGGAGTCAGTCTGATCTGATAGAAAAACAATTCATATTGAATTGCAAAAGGAAGAAACATGTAAATTCACCTGAAAAAATTCCCTGTGAAGGAGGAGACCTGATACCCTTTACAGAAAAGGAAAATAGAATAGATAAAAGATTATTGTTTGCTGATATTGAAAACTTTCAGGGAGGCTTAATGCCAAACATTTTCATTTTTCCTCTGACAGGCACAAGCATATTTACTGTTTACGAAGCTGCTTCTCAGGAAGGCTGGGTGTTCCTTATGTACCGAGCAATCGACAGTTTTCCCCGATGGCGTTCATATTTCTATTTCATCACCTTAATTTTCTTTCTGGCCTGGCTTGTTAAGGTACTGAAAAATGTGTTCTTTTAAACCCCTCTGCAATGTAGATCATATTAGAATGAATTTCTTCTCTTTTCTGCTTGCTGAGCTTTGTGTCAGCCATTCTTTCTTGTTCTTTCTTTCAGAATGTTTTCATTGCAGTCATCATTGAAACGTTTGCAGAAATTAGAGTGCAGTTCCAGCAGATGTGGGGGTCCAGGAGCAGTACTACTTCAACTGCCACCACCCAGGTGAAGCACCTGAGATGCTAAGATTCTCTGGGGGCTTGATTTGGTTTAGTTTATGAAGGAATAATAAGCAAAAACCCCCCCGCTATTTGATCTGATTTATTTGACTTTGCATGTTACTACATATATTTTAAAGTTGATACATGAATTTTCATATAAAATTGAATTCCAGCTTGTATTATCCAACTAGGCTTTCTTAAAAAACAGTAATAGAGAAGACTGTACCATGGTTTTCTATATGGCTGGGTATGTTATCGTTATGTTTTTATTTTGTTTTAATGGAGTACAATAGTGCTTCCTTATCATGTCATTGGTGACTTTGGAATCGCAGTTGCTACTGGTTATCACTTTCTGGACTAAGGAAGAAGAGCTGAAATTGCAAGCTGTAGCTGGGAGAGGTCAGAGGGTAGCTGAAGTGTTTGGGGAAGTTGGTCCTGGAACTGAGAAGGGCATGTTGAGACCATGTTGAGACCAAGGAGGAACAGTGTCCTGAGGCAGTGAAAGAGCCGTGCTAATTGTTGAGGTAGCTGCAGAAATTCGGACCTTGAATAAGAGAAAATGGGTAGGAAGAAGCAATGGTGCTGCATGTGGGCTGTGTAGTGTGAAAGAACTAGTATAAAAAACGTGGGCTGTCGGGTTAAGATTGAAATTCTTTCGTTCATGATTGTAACAATCATATTATATATCCTGAACATACAAAAAGCCAGGCTTTTCCACGCTAGTGCGGTTTGCCTGCTATAAGAAGGACCAGTACCAACTGCCTGCAAAAATCTCTTAGAAAGACAGATATGCGAAACATGCCCATGAGGAAAGTATTTCTAACCTCTGTAGCTAGAGAGTATTTATTTTCTCTAAGCTAGAGGATTTAAGTGTTTCAAAATTATTTATTAAATATTTTCTGATATTCCTCTGGATATTCCTGTAATCCATATGTAAATGCCTGCTGTTACGTTTTCTGCCTCAAATAGACTTTGTGGCAGTAACTTCTCCTCTATTTATGTCTTTGTCAAAACAGACTTGGTGATATAAATTTAAAATCTAACAAAAAAAAAAGGACTTCCCCACATGATGCATACTTAGGCTAAGGAACTTAATATTCATTTCATCTCTGATCTCAGGGATGGGGCAAATTCCTGAGCCATACAAGCTTAACTGATATACTGCAAGCTAGAAGCTGGAACATAAAAAGCAAGAAGCAGCCAACATTAAGGCATTTCAAAGATAAAAGAAATTCCAAAAATTATGTCATCATGCCAGAGAATATGAACATGTTGAATATAAATTACAGCATGCAAAATAAAAATCATATGTTGGCTGCAGACAAGCAAATGGTTGCTTTATTCCTTGAGCCACTGGCATAGTGGGACACAAAAGGATTCCAATTTACTAAATTACAAAAACCAATTTTTTTTCTGTATTAAGAAGGGCAGAAAATTTCTTGCAGGTTTTCGTGTTGAAAGCACCAGATGGAAGTTAAAACCCTTCCTTGTTTTGTGCATGAAATAACCTTGAGAAAAAAAATAACAATATCTTTTTTCATTTGCCCACTTCACAAATCATTAAACTTATCCTGAAATGTAGTCCTATAGAAAAGAAAATGAGTGTCCGTGAGTCAAAGTCAAGGGAGGGGTCTCTGGAGAGGGATAAAAGGAGGTTCTTGTAAAGCACTTTAGCACTGCACGCTAAAGCATGGCACAAAGAGGAATAACTCAGGACTGAGATGTCTGTACAACTCATTCTGGTGCAGAGGTGCTAAATAAGGACTCAGCAGCATTGTAACCATATTTGATACTGTACCCAGTCTAATGAGCACTTCTCTCAGGATGGCTTTTAAGCTTCAACCGTGCTGCTGTGGCTGTGTTCTCAAGGTGACTCGTTTGGGTGCTGGGTGTCAAGGAAAAGGTGGGAGTGATGTGGGAACTTCATCACGCTTCATTACGTAGTATATGCAGACTCTCAGGTAGCAATTCAAAATGCTAAAGCCATTCATTTTCTTTCAAGGACATTTTCAAGGACAGTGTTAATCACATCCAGACATGGTTTCTCACTCTTCCTTATGTCCAGCAGTCTGCATGTTTTTTATGTCCTAATTTCTGAGGGGAAAAAAAAAAAATAATAAATGCCTATACTTAACACTTCCAGAAGTAAAATGGGAATACTGCTGGGTCAGGAGAGCCTTTTCCATTGACATCATTAGAGCCTGGGTATCATTCAGCTATTTGCAGGAATTATAAGCTCTGGTTAACAATACAGAAGGACTCTATAGCTACTCTTGATATGGCTCAGTGTGACAAAATTAAAATCTGATCCTTGGAGTAAAATAATCTTGCCAGTAAAAAAGACAAGGTTGTCTATTATTTCCAAATGCACCATGAAACTTCTTCGGTGTTCACAATGTATTTGTGTTTCCTCAGGATAAGTTTACCTTAGTAAGGAATTTATTCTGAACAGGTACCACTATCTAATGATACTAATCAGAGATTAATTGTATTGGTTTCTACATTAGAACTAATAGAGACACTTTGTGTTTGATGTTGTGTGGGTAAAATTCAGAATCTATTACTGATGGAAAGAGAGCATGTTGCTTTCTTTTCTCCCTAGCAATAAGAACCAATTCCCTCTTATTTTAGACTAGCTCCCATCAAAATGTATGCAGGTCCTTAAGGGGAATGTATTATTTTTCGCTTGTATTTATTGGCACATAAAACATTTCTGACAACAATCTTCCCTTTCAAGATGTTTCATGAAGATGCTGCTGGAGGTTGGCAGCTTGTGGCTGTTGATGTGAATAAACCCCAGGGCAGAGCTCCTGCATGTCTACAGGTATGACACTGCTTTTTAATAAATCTGTGTGTAACCAGCACCACTCAAATATTGGCATAAGGAGACTGTGGTGAGAAATAGCTACAAAACTTTTAGTCATAAATTTCTTTGAATCCATTGCTTTCTGCAGTGCGGGCATGTTCTTGAAAATCAACAAAAAAAAATATACCATGCTGAAAGGGAGAAGATCAGAATGATACTTTCTTTATAAAAGCTCTGTTTTGAGAAAGATTTTAGATTTTTAAAATATAAAATAATGTAAGTAATCACCCTTTATCTGTCAGACTTTATGTACAAACTGATTCCATTCCTAGGTTATTCACAACAGAAAAGCTTGTTTATTAACTGCAAAATAAAGTAACATATGCCAAGAAGCAAAACTAATCATAATAAACACAGAAGTACCTCATTTCTCTTGTTCCATCTTGGAAGTAAGCTTATAGAAGAAATGGGAAGAGGCATGTAGGTAGTAAGCCATACACTGTTTGAAACTTCCAGATTTAATATTCGCACTTAGATATAGGTGAGTTTGTAAAACTCTATCCTCATTGTTTAAATAAATCCAGACCAAGATAAGTAATATTTTTATAAATCCCTTTTTATTACAGCAGCTCAAGCTTTTATTTGCAACTTGAATATTGTTACTTCTGGATGAAACAAAGTTGCTTCAGAATATAAAGCCAAATCTATGATAGCAATCTGATAGCATGATGTTTGCTGGCAGTTTTGGTTATGTTTGGTTTAATGTGTAAACTAAAATACATGTACTTGTTGGCAGTTGTACATTGCTGAACACTAAAATGGCAAGCACCTTTCATGCCCTCCACAAGCTGTTCATTCTCAAATATTTCTGCTTTGTCAAACCACTGCCGTATATTTAATTATAGCATATTTCTTAATTGATAATTCCAAATTTAATTCTTATTTTTGACAGCAATAGGAATATCATTTGTGGTATTCTCAAGAAACAGTCTTAAGTAAGTAGATAAAACATAGCTGAACTCACAATGAAAACTGCTCCAGATGAAAGTTCAGATGGCATCTGAGTTGCCTGGTCTGCCTTTGTCCATTGTATTTCATTCTTCCTCCTTTTAGGAATTGTGTGAACATACAATTAATTGCATTCCAGGGAACATAAACCTCAAGCATCAGTGGGTGCTACAACTTCTTATAGTTGCAATTCAACTAGCAAGTTTTTTTCTCATTCTGCATCCCTTTGTGCAATATCTGCAGGGTTTGCAATAATCTCTGACGTTGCCGGATGTCAATCAAGGGAAAGCAATCCAAAGGAAAGAAATGTGTTCAAATATTACTTTATTGGGATACTGCTGAAAATAGGCTTTATTCTTATTAAATATAGACTAAAATACATCCCAAAGAAAGCAAAATCTGAAAGTCTGAATTAACACAAACACCTCTATTCATCTCGTCATGCATTATTAGTTCTGTCAATCCAAAGTAAAAAGATAGTAGACTTCCAAAAAAGCTAACGTATTTAAAGCCTTTGCAATATGTTAAAGATATTATTCATGCATTAAGTCTCTAGGTGAGAGATGTGGTAGCTATTTTCTAAGGGTTTGGGTGAGTTTTGTTCCTTGAGAGGAACATGGTGCATAAATCTGAATCTTGGAAAGAGTTAATCAGATTGGAGAATATATACCTTGCCTTTAGGACACATTCAATTAATTTCCATTCTTCTGACCTTTATTAGCTAAGTATATTGTCATCATTCAATATCCTGTGAAGGATGGAGTTCTTAGGAGGAGCTAGTGAAGACTCTCTATTGCCCTGTATAATTTTAATTAAATTTTGCAGTAAGTTTGGTTTTATTAATTCCTCCCTGGGGTCTGTAAATATTACTGCTCCACATACTAAAGGGAGCATTATTAAAAGTTCTGTTTCAACAGTTACATAGATCTGTGCCTGTGCTTTGGTGAAACTCCACTTACTCAGTGTAGTGAGTTATTTACAATTTACTTCCTTTATACTATACTGTACATAGGGAGAGGAAGTATTCTAACGGCTAAGGGAATAGAAAGGGACTTTGGAAATCTTGATTCGATTTGTTGGCCAAGCACAAATTTCCTGTCGACTCTGAGAAAACTACTTAATAGGTATCTTTGCTTTAGTTCACATTCCTTCTGGTGGAAAAGGGTATCCCTCCCAGATTTGAGTACTGTGGTGTTTATACCTGCTAGCTATTTTAGAGGCACCCCAATAAGATGGGTTTGTGCTAAGTTACATCCAGCTTTCTAAAGTGGAGAGTGATGGAGGAAAGAATGCAATCTATGTGTGGTGTGTAACATAAAAACCTCTCCAACACAGGTTTTGGAAGACACTTCATATGGACTAGCTGGGTCTGTGGGGTTTTACTGGTTTGGACTTTGTTCAAACAAGTGGTCCCTCACAGACCAGGTCAGGGGTTTCAGCCTGGCAGGCCTTACTAGCCTAGGTGGAACACTGCTATGGCACATGGAGCAATGCAAGTCTGGTTCTTTTCCTGAGCAAACAATAATTCAGACAGAGGTACCTTATAGACTCTGTGCAGAACCTTTGTAACTCACTTTGTCTCACTCAAACATGGTGTTGCACCAAACTGCTCAATTGTGTAAAACAAATAAGCAGGCTAACCATGTCTTTACACTTCTGTCACAGTTGATCTGCAAAGAGGGGATTCCAGCTACTGAGTAGTGTGTGTTGGTATGTCCAAACTGCTGGGCACCACTGTGCTTGCCAGGGTACCCCCTCTTGTCTCCCAGGAGCCCACCTGCCTTTCCACTGGCTGCATGGTATATGAGTAGAACAGAACCAGTATGTGCAGACAGGTCTGCGATCTGCAAGGGTCTCCTGCACACAACAGCATAGTAATTAGGAGGCATTTAGCCTAAACCATGACAGATGGGCAAGAAAGATGGGTATTAACCTGGTGGGTTTTGAAGAACTTTAACTCAGATACCTAAGTAAGTTTTCAAAAAGTGCCTGGAAGTGGAAACATGAAAAATTAGTATCAGTATGGTTTCTGATTTTGACTTGCAAATCTATCCTTGTGTGGGGCAGAGAGGTTTTTATTTCGGTATAATGGTTTTACATTCATTGCATTTTTCTTTTGAGTGTTCCCAAAGGCGCTTTATGGTCTTCTGTTACTTATTCTTGCTGTTCCCCATGACTGGCATTGATTTAAAATATTGATTTTCTTTTGTTACTGAAAAATAATCTTTGTGTTTTCCATTTCGACATGAACCATTTGGCATGAATGCACGCTGAGGCTCCCACACTGCCACATTATTTTGCTGTTGTTGATATTTCTTCAACACATTGTAGTGTGTTAGAACTTCCTGCCTACCGTGATTTACTCCTACAAGCACAGTAGGAAGCTCTCAGTTCACAAATAAAGAAAAACTGAGCAGCAGGTTCCAGAAAAAATCCTTTAAAAAACTCTTTGAGCATGTTTTTATTCCTTTAATCCCATGTTAAAGGCACATTGTGTTTCTTACTATTTCTTTCCTGTTGATTTTAGAGGTTGTTGATGTTTCTATCACTCCTTCCTTCTCTTTGTCTTCTTGTCCAAAAAGACTTGTAAAGAATACATACTCATTTAAAGCTGAAATAGAAAGATTCAACTCATGTCTTCCATGAAACCGTGGTTGGTATTAATAACACCAAGTAATGACATCTTCAGTCTTCTGAATGCATAGTTTTGTAATGAATAGGGAAAGTCTGGAACTATGGTTCCTGTGGCAAACAATGAGCCAGACAGCAATTCCCTGTTCACGCTGGTATTTGGTGTTCCTATGTCCATCAGAAGTGAACCTCACAGCTGGAGATGGAATGATGTTTAGAAAAAGCTTGGGGACACTGTCAGCATGAATGGAAGTGGTCACTCACAAAGTATATGTGCACTCGTGCTCTGATAGCAAGATCTTCAACAGATGAAGAATACTATATTCTCTATTAATCATATGTGCTCCATGTAGGGAAGAAATAGAAGGTCACAAAGCCATGATCTGAGTAAGCAAGTGAGATTATTATGATTACAGTGCTCTTGAACATATGATTAATGTCAGGAATTTAATCATACCCTTTTGCCTCAAAAAGAAAGTTCGTCGTTCATGCTATATGTTATTGTCCGAATGTGTGACAGAATTCTGTACAATTACAGAATTTTAGAGAACCTTGAAGAAGAGACAAAAAGATCAAAAGTAATATCAAAAGACAGAAAACATATGGAAGATGGAGGAGACATGACCAGAGAAGCAAGAATTTAGTGGTTTAGCAGTTTCATAATGGATATGTTGAATAAGAGAGAGAAATAGCCCATCCCTAGAAGTGCATGTAGTGACAGGACAAGGGGAAATGGCTTCAAGCTGAATGAGGGTAGATTTAGATTACATATTTGGAAAAACTTCTTCAGTGTGAGGGTGGTGAGACACTGGCACAGGCTGCTCAGAGAAGCTGTGGCTGCCCCATCCCTGGCAGTGTTCAAGGCCAGGTTGGATGGGGCTTTGAGCAACCTGGTCTAGTGGAAGGGGTCCCTGCCCTTGGCAGAGGGGTTGGAACTAGATGATCTTTAAGGACCCTTCCAACCCAAACCATTCCATTATTCTATGAAATGAGGCAAAACAGTACTTACAGATTTTTACTGCAGGAGTAACAGAAAAGAACACAAGTGGGTTTTCTCTTCTTCTCTTTCATGAGAAGTAATTACTAGTGAACCAGAAAAGAGTAGTAGTCTATTTATATACTAATTTACCCTTTAGTGTAACTTTGGAATCAAGCAGAAGGTATGCTCACTCAGTCCTATTCTTTTCTTACCTACAGTGGCTTTCATTACATGATATACATATATAACGCATTTCTTCAAATTAACTGAAATCCTCTCTTACAGGGAAAGAAAAAAATCTTCTTTTTCAGTTGGTTAAAATTAAGTTTTTATTTGAATGAGTTTATTATTTGAGTATATTATATGAGTTTATTCAGAGGCAGATTGAATTGATTCCAAATCCTTAACTTCTGAGGCTGTCATTGAAAAAAAATTAAAATCCTACTTCCTTTTTTCTATGCCTTGTTCTTGTTGAAGGCTCTTGAAAGCCTAGAAATTGCATCAGTTAACAGAAGCTTGGATAGTTCAGTGATGTACTTGGCACTGAAACAGTACTGAAAAACAACCATGTTAGTTTTACTGACAAGGCTCAGGAGCAGAGTATACAAAGTGTAATGTAAAAGCAAGCTGTTAGTTTTGGTGAGGTAAAACTGGTGGAAAAAATTGGGTGGAATGGAAGACTGCAGAGAAACTAAACATGTTGGCGGCAGAAGAACAGGCGCAATAACGTCCCATTCCACCTTTCTTTCCCCAGTTGTATATGGGAAGATAGTAAATGCTGGGCGTTATGAAAAGAAAAAAAACTAAGAGAGATTTCCAGTATTTTCCACTTGCATGTAGAGTAAGAGAAGAAATAGTGAAAGTGTAGTGACTGGAGTAAAGGGATAGAGACTCCAACATCTGGCTAACTGTCAGAGTGTGGCTGAGATTTCACAAAACAAGATGTCATTAAATGTGTGCTCAGTTCCAGCTTTATGCTATTTCATGTGAGGAAGGTAAAGCTGTTACCATCCTCTGCTGTCTGCTCACCCCCTTTTTTTAGGGCCTTTAACTATAGTAACAGTGGCAACTAAAGAGACAGTGAGTTTACTCCTGGAACACTTCAGTTCCCCGTCTCATCTGGTAATGTAAACTGGTGTTCACTTCAGTTTATGCTGTTAAAAAAAGTTATGAATTCAGACAGCTGAAATTATTACAGTTTGTTTACCTGGAGGAAGGAGAAGACAGGGCAAATACAATGTAAATGTAAGTGGTGAGAACCACTGTGGTTTTTCTGTTATGAATTAAAAAGATAATCTCATTATCTTTTGATAATGGAAAGAAATGGAAAACCGAACATATTTTGGCCATATACTTTTTTCATTCTTCACCATTTTTTACTGAAAGGCACATGAAAAACAGTAAGCCTTATGGTGTAGATATTGGGGTACTCATAAAACAATGCATTTGCCATGTCTTAAAAATTGGCCAGTACCAGAAATAGGCGTATATAGATCATCCTTCTCTGAGCTTCTGGATGCCCATTTATGCCCCCATTCTCTGTCTTGGACTCCTGCAATCATTCATGTTGGGACTTTCTGAAGTGGGTGTTAAATTTAGGCCATTATATTTAGCATCCGTTCATGGATTTATCACCTATCAATTTGCTACCTTTTTTTGAGCCCATTTATCACTTTGGCCTCCAGAACATCTTGTAGGAACAAGTTACATAAAGTGACTGTGTAGCATTTTAATTTATAACAATTGCAGAATTAATTTGCTAATTTTTTTGAGATTGCTCAGAAATAACAAAAAATTAATGCAAAGATTATTGGTTGTAATTTTGAGATGGATGCTTGTTTTCAATAAAACAAAGAATTTGAAACAAAACTTGACAATCAGGATCACTAGTTGCTGTAACATGCAGTCAGTAGCAACAGGAGGGCAGACATGAGTGTCTGCGGACTATAAACACCAAGTTTGGGGATGGTTGGTTTATGTTTGTGTTTGTGTGTACAAAGAGAATTACCAGTGATGAGGAATCTTCAGGAAGTCAAATAGATTTTGAATATCAGGAAGGACTGTTAAAAGGAGACATTAGGGTATTTGATGACAAGGCTGTTACTTCTAAGACAACTTTCTGCCATAGGTAACATTCTGGCATTAACAAATATTAATAACCTAATAATTATTAGATTCCTATTGTAATTTTGTCTGTGCTTCTATTTCTCTGCTACTGAATACATGGATCTAAAAGAAAAGTAATTTCAAGGGGGTATGGAACTGCATGCACATTTCCAGTCACAAGGCATACAGCCTCCCTCCCACCCTCCTTCCTCTCTTTCTTGCCTGACTTCTTTTCCTTTGTAGCCATTATACCAAAGCACTTATGTTAACAATGAGTTAGAGACATGGTTCTTTTATGTTCGTAGTTTCTTCTCTGTAGTTTTCTGTCTACTTGCTGAACTGTCTGTTCTTGTTCATTACAATCAAAGTAAATTACTAGCCACAGTTTGTAGCAATCCAACCACAGAAACTAAACAAAAAAGAAAGAAAACATGTTACTGATTTCACTGTTTTGCATTTGAACAAATAGATTCCATGAACATGACTTCCTCAGCTTGAACACATAATTTTGCTGCAGACTTAAAGTAACAGAATCCCATTGCTCAGATAGAACGGAGAAGTGTTAAACTATGATTAAGCTTATAAAAGAGTGTGGTTTTCCTTGGCAATAGTCTTTATTAGAGGAAGGCCTCCTGCAGCAGAAAACAGGGTCACATCAGGCCCTTGGCATCTCCTTGGGAGATAGGATCAAATATTTTGAATTTCTCTGAAGTAAAATCTTTGTAAGGCAGAGTTATATGGAAGCCTTGGCTGACAGAGTCAGTTAAGATCTCTGAACTTCCCCTTGGTTTTGGATGAGATGAAAGCAGAACCTTTGTGTAACCCCTTATTTTCAAATTGGGCCCCAGAAAGCTTTCTGCTTCACAAGTAATAAATTTTATGTAAGGATTTTTTATAAAACGTTCTTTTGCACACGCCTGTACACTTTTATTGGGTCTGACTGAGATGTAGTTAATTTTCCTCATAGCAGCCCTCACAGCACTGTGCTTTGCACTGGTAGCTAGAAAGGTGTTGGTAACACACCAGTGGTTTTGTTACTGCTGAGCGGTGCTTGCACAGCATCAAAGCTGTCTCTCCAGTATTCCCCCCTCACCAGTCAGCTGGGGGTGGACAAGATCTTAGGAGGGGACAGAGCCAGGACAGCTGATCCCCACTGTGCAAGTGGATATTCTATACCATATGTCATCTGCTCAGCAATAAAAGATAAGGGAAAGGAGGAGTGTGGGGGGCATTTGTTGTTACATTTGTCTTCTGGAGCAACGACTATGTGTACTGAAGCCCTGCTTCCAAGGAAGTGGCTGGACATGGCCTGCTGATGGGAAGTAGAGAATAAATCTTTTACCATTGCTTCTGCGCATGGCCTTTCCTTTGCTTTATTAAACTGCCATTATCTTGACCCATGAGATTTTCCATCTTACTTTCTCCCCACCCTGTCCTGCTGAGGAGGTGACTGACGGAGTGGCTTGGTGGGTACCTGGCATACAACCAGTGTGAATACACCACGACGGTTCACCCATAAGGTGGCATTAAGTAGTAACATTTGGTTTATAAAACATCATGGTTCAATTAATAAGCTAAAAAATGCCTATGATAAAATATACAAGTTGTTATAATATTTTTTAAAGACTGCTTCATCTCTGTGCTTTGGGAGTTTTTTACCTGTCTTTTTGCTGTGATCTGACGAGGCATACTGGACCATTTTTCTAGCATTCTATTCAGCAGTGGACTTCAGTACAGCTTGTACTCATAATTTGTACTTAGAAATTTTGCAGTGCATGAGTGTCAATGGATTACAGAAACTATTCAGTAATACCACTAAAATTGAAGTTCAGCTGAGTTTCCTTTAGAAAATTTTATTTCTGGGGTCAGATATGTCCAGTGTTTCAAATCCCATCAAACTGAGAACAGGTATTTAAATTGTCATGTAGCTTTTTTGTGTTTAGCACAATTACAGCAGTCAAAGCCTTGGAAGCAGCAGCAGCAGCAGCATGACTTCCTTTAGAGCTGTAACTTGGATGACAAATCTGAGCAAACTGGAAGACTGCAGAGTCTTAGAATAAAACTAGCAGGCACTTTTCTTTTTTTTTTTTTTTTTTTTGTTTCATGTGAGTTGTTTTTCTCCAAATATTTTCCATATTTCTAGTATTTCACAGAGAAATGTCTCTTTTCACTCTGACTGAAAAGAATATCGTGTACGACAGCTCTGTAGGTTATTAGATTGCTCTTTTTAGATGTTTTATTTAGATTTTTGAAACTTAAAAAAAAAAAATCACTTTGCAATATCTGTTACTGTTGGGGTCTCTAATCCTTTGGGTTCCTCAGCAGTCAGTGGAGGGAGTGATTCCCATCATGAATAATTTACATGTTGGGAATGCTGAACTGCCTCTCAGATTGTCTTTATTTCTTCATTATTACGGGGAGGCAACATAAACTGTGTGGCCTTCTCAGCACCTCAGTGAAGTGCCTAAGAGTAAGTGGGATGAATCTGAGCCAATTGGTATTTAAACAAACAGTTTTTGCAAGATCCTGAAATTTTTAAGTAACTATTTCATATTCAGGTTAAAATTTTTACTTTCAATAGCTCAGTAATATATCTCACCAAAAAAAAAAAAAAAAAAAAAAAAGATAAGAAGTCCTTGCCTTTCCTTATTTATTCTTGGTATTCTGAACACTAACTCTAACTTTTGAGAATCATTGTCTTAAGTCCTTAGTAGATGCCAGTGGTAGGACCATAATGGCACAGAGCCAATGAAGAGAGATGGGCACTGCCAGAGAGAATCTGAATCTGGTGGTGCCCATCACTCTGCAGACTGCATCAGAGTGCAAGGTGTCTACTTTCCTATTTTAGGTGTGCCAGTGCTTTTGGACTGAATCCCTAAAGCCAGGCTGTACCTCCTCTTTCTCTGGTAGGCCACAGTAATCTATATTACATATTTCTGATGTGCAGATATACAGCAAAATTAAGTCCCACTTTTGCAGTCATGTATACTGAATTTTCATAAGTATTGCATTTGTTAAATCTACTGAAATCAGTAGAAGGTACCTAGAGCTTTGGGAATCATGTTTCTATAGGAGCGATTTCATTGACACAAATGCAGTTCTTATACAGAGAAGTATTTACACAGTCCTGTCAAAGTCTACATCTGTTTTACTGTGTGGATTCCTAAATGCCAGCTAGAGAGAATTGTCTTAAGCAGACCTTTGCATTTTAACAGGCTGAAGGCTGCAGTGCAGCACAGTAAATTCAGGTTTTCAAGCTTATTCCCTCACAATTTTGCTTCCCCTTTCTAGGATTCCTTTTCTTTTCTACCCTTGAAAAGAGGGTCTTTGAGGCCTGGTGGAGGTGAAGAGGAAAGCTAGCCATATGGCATGTGGAGGAAGGAGGCTGATTTCATTCATGTTTAATGTATGTGAACTGATAGCACATATTTGCAACCCTTCTTTGGCATGGATAAATACACTTTGAGTTTTAGCCTGAGGTTTAGTTTGGTGTTCAGGGTGACTGTTTTGCAGTTTGAGGTCTTTCTTCCCTGTCTATTCTATTAATTCTTCCATTAAAAAAAAATAGAAATTATTCATGTCTCAGAGCTTTCAGACAATGTACAAAACTGCACTGTTACAGTAAGAATGATCATTCTCTTTGATAGACTCATTAGCTTTATTTTTATAGTTTAAGAGGGCCAGGATGGATACCTGGGGGTTCAGAGGCCATCTGACATGGACTGCATCCTTCTGCACTTACTTCTCCAGAACTGATCGATCATGCTCACTTTACACAGTGCTTGGCCCTTTGTCTTTTCTGGGCCCTGTGGCATCACTGTCCTTCAGGCACAAGAGTATCCAAAATAGTGCAAGCATTGTGCTGCAGCTCACCAGAATGATAGGTTTATGGTCTGATCATGCACTGCATGCCCTCTGGTTTAGTACAAGGGAGAGTGAGTTCAAGGGTGAAACAACTTTTTTGACATTAGTACAGAATTGTACAGGTTGTACAGAACAGAGGAAGTCATGCTTAGACGTTGTTTTAGAGATAGTAACTAACTGAAGAGGTCCAAACCAGAGTGGTGCAGCCAGCTAGCAATTAAGGAAACTGGACATCATGACCGATGTTTGTAGTTGCTTCTTGGCTTTCATTCCTTTAATAGAGTAAAAGTACCAGATGGTACCAGAGAATGAGTTTTTCCCCGGTGAAAAGTTTTTAACAAGTTCTTTCATAACACAGGGGCAACAGGATATGGTACAGTACTTAGACACAGAAAACAAACATGCCTGGTTGTTAATGTTAACTGTAAGGAGTAAGTAGAGGACAGAAAAGTAGGATAGGGTAAAACAGGGTGTACGTTATATGATACGAGCAAGTATGACTAAGGTAAATGGGATAAAATAAAGAATGAGAGATTTTATGGCCAAGAATGAATGTAGATTCTGTGGAGGAGTTTGTGTGGTAGGAGGGAAATGCCCTCCAATGGCTGCAGCCATTGTCATCATAGAATCATAGAGTAGTTAGGGTTGGAAAGGACCTTCAGGTCATCTAGTTCTAACCCCCTTGCCATGACCAGGGACACCACACACTAAACTATGTCACCCAAGGCTCTGTCCAATCTGGCCTTGAACACCGCCAGGGTTGGAGCATTCACAACTTCCTTGGGCAACCCATTCCAGTGCCTCACCACCCTCACTGTGAAGAACTTCTTCCTTGTATCTAATCTAAACTTCCCCTTTTGTCAGGCCAGGCTGGACAAAAGGCTAGAAAATAATTCTGCATCAGTAGGGATAAGGGTGAGGTGCAGTAGATACTTATTTCATTCTTTCATAAGATGAGAAAACCAAAATGAATCACAGCTCAACATCTGCCCCTCAGCTATGTTGGATTCTTTCCCCAACCTCACCTTTTGTCCGCATAAGGAGGCTTGATCTTTCCACCTCAGCTCAGTGCAGAACTGTTACATGGGCTTCCTTTCTTCAGGACAGTTGGCAAAACAGTAGCATGTTGTTTCCTAGTGCACAATAACCAGTTGTTCCTATGGGCAGATATTTAATGCACTCTAGTACTAAAAATTTAGTTATCCAATGGAGGTACAGAAGGTTATACTTGAGAGAAACAGGCACTTTCAGCAGATACTTTCTTTGCTAGTTATGATGATATATATATTTATAGGCCTAGACCCACAACATGCTATTTCATATTAAAATTGCAGTGGTTAAGATTTTTCATAATTGCTTTCCACAGTCACTCATTTTCATTTATACTTCGCCTCGTCCTTTGAGTAGTAGCGCAAGACATCATACTTTAAGTGCCACTCATTATTTTGCCATTAATGCCACCTGGTCTATATAGTCTATGTGGTGACATTTTATTAATTGCACAGTACCCAGGGTGTATATAAGTAATTTCTTCTTCTGTATCATAAATTTTCCAGAAAAGTTTAGCTGAGAAAACCAGATACATAAACTAGCGGGCTTGATTTCAGAAGGTATTTTACTACAAATCCTGCTAATACAGCAGAGTTGGCAGTACATGTGCTCCTTTATTTCTGGCTTCCACTTCCCTTTGTAGGATCCTAGATAACTCAGAGGAGGAACTGGAACACTAATTAGTGAAAGCTGACTGCACATCCAAATTCCTTCCTCATGCTCTCTTTTTCTGCATATAGTTTTGCCATCCGGTCTGTTATTCTGTTGGCTCAGAGCTATCATCTTGGATATCTTACCAGTTTTGTTTGCTATCTTCTAAGCCATTTCTCTTTTACTGAGAAACTGCCTCCCACTGACTATTCCTAGTTGTTTGCAAGAGAAGTCTTACTATTTTTACCCTCAGTCACTCCTTTTCATCCCCTGCCTGAAGTAGAATTTCCCAATACTGCCTAGCTTAGAAGCTACTACCAATAGATCCATTCACAGATCCTTATTTTCTGCTGACTTTCTTCTCTAGCCAAGGTTCAGCAACCTTTGGTCTATGCTGGCTGTCTTAGCCAAGTCTGACAAACCTTCATTTGTTCAGACCTACTCTCATCCATTTAGTTGCTGCCACTCCATGAGAACTCATAAACATGCTTCCTTCACTCATATACATACACATATATATAGTATTATGCACATTAGTCACTAAAACAGGGCAGAAACAAAGCAAACAATAAGAGCCCTTTGTGCGAGTTTGTTTGTTGTGGGTGAGCAATCTTACATTCTGGTTCTGGAAGATTATCTGAACAATTTTTTCTCATGGGGGTGTTGATTCTCTGCTGAGTGCACAACTGTTGTATGTTTTGTGGAGCCAGAATAGCTCCTGTACTGCTATTTTCATGTAGACTAAACCTTTTCCTGTTAAAGCAGTCACCTGGGCACTGCTAGATACCAGGTAGACTTTAACCATACTTACCAACAGTATAAGTGGTTTGCCAAGATCAGGTTACAGCTGTTTGGTTGGTACTGTGCCGTCCCACCCTCATAGTAAACATTCTACTAAGCACATGCAAATACAAGCTTATTTGAAAGGCAAAAATTTGCTAACTATAAATTTTCCAAACCAACTCATTTTTCTCATATTTGTATGTTAACTCTTTTAAATATATTTCGTGTTTTTCTGTACATTTCACACTTCCTTTAAAGTGATTTTGTTGAATACAGGTTTGAAATACCCATAGCACTGAATTTAAAATGGGAAAAATATAGATAGAAGAATGTGCTATGGCAATAGTAAGGCATAACTGTAAAGCACAACCACCTAGAACTCAGTACTTGGCTACACCTTTGAAAAGCATGGCAGGATATGGCAGGCAACACACTGGAAATTCACATTTTCGCCCTGAAGTCAGATACCTTAAAATAAAGAACACTGTAGTAATGACTGACTAGGAAACATTTCAGAAAGCTTGGTTAACATCACCAAATTTTTAGCAGAGGTAGTCATCACATACAGTTCTCCTGCCTTAACTATGGAGCCATCCTTCTCCATACACCATTCTGTGCCTTACTCGCATGCTGCAAGATACTCATCTACTGATGTGCAGCCTAAAGCCCCTTGATGTTCACTGAAAAGTTCAGGATTTTGATGACCATGTCATTAAAGGCTGTATTAGAGCATGCATATACCAGACACAGATGACCTTAATTCCAGCATTTTATAATTCATACTTTGCATATTTAATAATGTTCTGTTGTTAGCAGATTTATTTTTACATAGTTTTCAACTAAGAAGCTATTAAGCATATAGATCCTTATTTTGTTTCCTGAATGCCAGTAGTTTATTCAACAAAAAATAGTTTAGCAAGCATAGACATATATATGAATCTCATTAAAGTCATTGAAATATATAAGGATTTTGTGCCCCAGACCTCTTATCGGTGCCATTGCCATCGTTTGTGGAAAGGTAAGGGTGCAGGTATTGATGGTACTCTGGTTTATGCTATGTCTTGTTGTGGATGGTATTTGTTTTATTTGTGTGCTTCCAGTTGGAAGGATTCCTGAGAGAGAAGGGAGCACTGTTCCTTTTTCAAGGATGCTATTGAGCATGCTTCATGTGAGCATGGTTGCAAAGGATGTGGATGAAGTCAGGCAAGGTGTAGCTGTGTTACAGCATTGGGATTTTGCAGCTTATGCCAGGAGGCTTCCAGGTGGCAGTGAGTAGGCATCCTTCAAGAGGTGATAGAAGTAACTTCCTGGGGGATAGAGCAGACTGAGCAGAGTTTATTGCAGCTGAGAATGTCAATGAGTTAACTAAAACCAAAACTGGAGCAATGATCTGCCTGCAAGGATACATGGGCAGAAAAAGCTGTGTTATGATACAGAAATACCAGCTTTGGCTTGCCAGTCTTCCACTTGAGTGTTCTGAGGCAGGTTGCTACTCACTAATTGAGCTGCAAAAGAGGATGATTCACTGCTCTTGGATAGGGTTTCTGAAAGAAATTGATGGGGATTCTCTGTGTTCTGCAGAGCTAAGTAGAGCCCAAGTACTGATGCTTAGAGACCACCTTGTACTTATCCCTCAGAGAAGAGATGAGGAGGAAAGAGTACAGTAGAACCCTGGCACTGTCATACTGAGCAAGAGTTTTGCCACTGGCTGCACTTGGGAAGGATTTGATCTCTAATGTTTTGGGTGTAGGATAGTTTTGCAGTCATAATGGCAGATATGAACAAATCTACATGTCAAACAGGCTTGAAACAAATAAAAATGCTGTAAATCCATTAGGCAAAAGGGACATGCACTTGTTAGGTGTTTCTCCTTAAAAACGTGAAGATTTAGGTTGTGTGGAAGAAACCACCTGTTTATTTCTCCCAACTATAAATACAACAAAAAAAGGGAGTTCCTTAAATTTACTCTACCTATAAGAAATTTACTTTACTGCTTATGTTTAGTGTTTAGCACATACCTAGAATACTGCCTAGTTCTTGGAATTAATGATGTACTGTGCTTCAGCAATTCCAAGAATTGTTTTCTATCTATTTCATTCCTTCAGTGGAACTTATGTGCCTAAATCCACTTGACTGCTTTAAAAATCTTGATCTCTAAGGCTGTTCATATGTGAGTATGCTGTGTTTTCATAAACCAGTAAGGAGCTTGTATCAAGACAGGTAAGTGTATGTACCAGACACATAGTGAATGCTAGAAAATTACTCGTTTTTGTGGATTGTGATTATGCAAATGTATTCAACTGAAAACATAAGGAACTGGCATCACCATTTAAATTAAAGGACAGTAATACCAGTGAGTATATATGAACCCGTGTAGTTACTTTTGCAGATCATTTGGAAAATTGTCTGTAGTAATGCTGTCACTGAAGTTCCTTTTCCACCTTAAAAACCCCACATTGTAAATCCATGTACAATTTCTGCTGTGCACAGTATTTCAGTTCAGCATTGATCATGAATATATAGCCGTAAGATTAATTCTACTGGTTAAGAGATGAATAAAATATGGTATGCAAAGGGTGAATCATGGAATATAACTGCAGGTTAGAAAGAGATACATGGCAGTGATGGATGCAGTTTTTACTCTTTTCACTGGTGGGATAGAAACGTTAAGTAGAAATTAATTTTGAAATTACTTAAAAGCCTTCGGGGTGGGAATAAGGGCAAGAATAGCTATTTATGTGTAGGTGTGGTTATTCAGACATAGACATAGAAGAAATGGAATTTATTTGGCTGTCTTAGGAGTCTGGCAGTTAAATGTGCTGATAGGGGTTGATCACCTTAGGCACTTTGTAGTCACAAGAAAGAGACATCAACAGGAGGTGATTCATGTAATTTTAAGACAGTCATTGATGATAGCTCAAAGCCTAGGTCGTTTAAACCTTCAAGTCTCCAGCTGAATTCACAATGCAAATACTGAATCACATATCATGGTAATGCATTTTCAGTAGGCCCTACTTTTCAAGTAGGTATAAAAGCCCATCATGATAATAATGAGAAACACTTTGGGGGCACAGTCTTGTTTACAGACACACCAAAATTCATCCGCTAAAAATAAAACTCTAGTTAGTCAAAACTGAAAATTTGATATACACGCCTAAAGAGTTCCTGCTTCATTGCTATTTAGGATAGCATATTAATTCAGTATACTGCAGTGTGTCAGTGGCAACGGTTCCCTTTAAGGAATTTGTACAGGATAAAAATACACTGGGAGTATATATCTCATGATGTCTTACAAATAGTTCTTCAGTTTTGGATGTATTTCAGTGACCATAATTAAGGAGATATTTTTCAGTAAAGGCAAATAAGTTTATTCATACTTGATATTATCAGAATCATATAAATCTCATGCTTATAAAGTAGCTGCAATTTTTGTATTTTCCCATTTTCCATACAGACTATAAAAGGACTTCACAATATATGTTAATGCAACCGTTTCTAAAAGTGCTGTAGATCTTACTTGGAAAAATAAAACCAGCTGGATGATTTTCAAATGAGAAAACATCTAAATTTACAGAACTTGAACCAATATTGTCAGACTTATGTTATTAGTTTGTTTTATCATTTAATTACAGCACCCTTCTTCTTTCCTCAAGTCTTATGAGATACCTTATAATTCCATTGAGAATTATCAAATAAGAATTATATATTACAAATATAGGACAACAGCATTTTCCTATCAAAGTATATTCCTTTGTTGTTCAAAAAAATGTTTGATGCTTATATTTTTAAAGAAATCCTTTGAAGTTCACTTCAATAGAAGTTCTTACCATACAGACCAGAAGAGATTTAGTTTACTAATTAGCTGCTTCATTTTGGTTTAGTATATAACAAAATCAATTCACAATTATAGGGTTGTTTGGTTTTTTTTTTTTTAATTAAACTTTTAAAAGCAGCTGTGTATATGCTGATGGCAAACTTTAACCTGCCTTTTTCTTTTATTTAATTTTCTTCTCAGTTCCCAACTTGTTTTACTGTTCTACATTTTTAGGCAAACACTGCACTCACCAGTTGAAGAGCAGGAACCAGAAGTGAGGCTCATATGAATCCTTACCCTATCATTGCCACCAACTGTTCTGTCTCTGTCAACTGCTATTACAAGCTCACCATGGTACTAAACCCTTTGTTCTCCTTTGCTCCTGTTCTGCTTTTCTGTCCTTCACCTGCTGTGAACATAAGATTTCTTAATTCCCACCCCATGTGCATTCACATCAGGTAAGAATTTCAGAAGTGAGAATTCATAAGGACATATGGGAATAATTTTTGAAGGGATGAGTTACAGGGAGAACAGCTTTGTAAGAGTTCTGGAATTTGTGGGAAGGGTAAATTAGGTATTTTCTTTCCACACCCTTACTTAATCAACTTCTTTCTATCCATGTTGCTTCTCAGTATTAAGGGCACGCTGCAAAATTTGTAATTTTCATCCAAAATCACACATTACCTTGTGTGTCTTTACTGCTTTATCAGTGCTGTTTATTTTGCTGTAATTCCATCTATCTCTAGCAGCATTCAGTGAGGCAGCTTTTAATTAGGTAGTGTTAAAGCTGTCAGTGTTGCAAATCAGCTCTACCTGCAGCTAAACAGCTCTTTTAGTTTGCTGGGTATAGATGAGCAGAAAGTAACATAGCTCTGGCAAGCTGTGATGGTGAAAGGAGTAAAAAAAATTGAATTGTACCCCACTCTACATAATCTCCCAGCTTTTGAAGTAAGACTTACTAGTACCTTCATTTGGTGCATCTATAGATGTGTCTTTTGTAGGACCTACTTCGGTTTATGCCTTAAGTATGACCATAGTTATGAACACTACACATTATGCTTATTTCTTTTTATATGGCATCTATATTTTTAACTCTTTTAAACCCTATTTGGAAAAACAGTCAAACAATAGAAATGATGTGAAGTTTTCTAAAAGATTCTCTGTGAAGGTGTTTTTTTGAGGGGGAATTTGAAGGATTTTTAAAGGGGTCTGAAATTTGAATTAATGATGCATATGTTAGGCTTGAGACAATCTCTCTGTTTAGGCCTCTTGCTTTAAATAAATTTCTTAAAATAACATCTTTTATGAGAAATCTTGTAACATTGAACTATGAACTTGCTCAAAATTATAATCACAAGTTGTTTCTGTATGTGGTTGTGAAACCGAAGAGTTACTGTGTTGCTCTTTCAATTACCAATTGAGTTCATATTCAACTAAATTTGGAAAGGTGAGCTTCAAAATAACCAGAAGACTTCAGTCTCCTGTGTCCTATGACTCCAGCCTCTACAAGAGATTTAAAAAATAGATTCCCATGTGGTCCAGTCAAATCCAACCTTAGTATCATGACCTTTTTAGAAAGCAGGGAAATATTTTTTGTCCTACTGCGTGTGAGAAGGAAGCAATTAAAAATGTATAATTCTTTGACCTTAGAATCAACATGTTTTCATTCTGAAATGCTGCTCTATTTCATCTGAGCCACATTTGTTTGAGTGATCTTTCCATATCCCTTTGGCTGGACAGGTCTATGCCTCTGGTTCTAAAGTGAAGAGGGCTATCATAGCTTGACTGCAGTCTAGCTGGTGAAGTTGGAGAACAGATACTTTCCAAGAAAAGGAGAAGTACACAGGCAATCACTGCCCCTTGCCCTACAAATTGATGCCAGTCAAAATCTCTGATTAGCTCTGCTGTCCCCCTGCTCAAGGCAATAAAGCCTCTTAAGTTGTCAGCAGTTTCCAGCGCTGTTTCAGCTAGGCGGAAATGATCAAGTGATTCTCTTCTGTGTGTTAGATTTTGTTTGAATGGAAACTGCTTTACTAGAAAGTAGGCTTTGAGTCTATGTGCTAAAAGTCTTTGTTTACTTCTAATTATTCATCTGATCACATCTTTAATTGAGCATTTTATTTATTTCAAATTAATCTCTGCTTTTATATGTAAATCACAAGTTTGAGAGTGTGGTAATTAGATGAAGCAAGGAAAATTCAAGGAAAAACTGTTTTAATTAAAAGGTGGAAAATCTATTAAAATATATGATACTTATTTATAGGGCCAAGTAACTCATTTTAGAAAAACATTTTTTTCTAAAAATGAGATTTACTGTTAGTGTTACCACTACGAGTATGTTCCTTATGTTTCCTATCACATACCTGACTAGCTATTTCTGAAGGTCTAAGCCTTTTAGTATGAAGCAGATACACGTGCATGTTTTGAGTCATATCAGCTGTGTTCTGACTCAAATTACCAATTTCCTGAGATAAAAACTTCCCCTACAATGTGAAGGTTTTTTTGCCTCGTTCAGGCACACGAAAGTGTAAAAGTGATAAAGACCAGAAACAAGAACATTTTAAAGCAGGTAGCTATTGACTATATTGTACACCATGTTCCTAAGACAAGTTCAGTACATATGGTAACCAAGAAGATTAGTGTACTCTGTTTGTTAGGCAAGGCATTTCAATCAGAAACCAGTAATCAATACGAATGGCCAGTATGACCCAGGAAAAGATTTTCATTAATTCTAGGCAGAGTTGTCTTAATTGCCTGAAGTATACATTTGTCAGGTTTTAATTCGGAGGGAAACTTAACGAAGAACTGGAATATTCTGCTATTTCTAATGATGATCAAATACTTCTGTAAGTTTTAACCAGCTCAACAATAAAAGAGCTGTGAAAAAGCACTGAAATTTACCTCAGCTTTCTAAAGAATTTCAAAGCACATGTGGTAATATTCATTGTACTAAGATAAAAAGCTGCAATAAGAACTAAGGGAAGGTAAGGTGCTCTAGTTGAGTATAAAACTTTTCCACAAAGGAGTTTTTTTTTCTTACTGTCTTTGTCAGGAAATACAATAATAGTAAAAAGAAAAAACACTAAAAAACCTGTTTCCTTCCTTGAGGAATTGCTTTCTTAGAATCTCATCTTCCAAGTTTTGATGCTGTTTGGAAATACTGACAGCAAGATGTCTGAAGAGAGAACTGAATGCTTCCACAGACATATTTTGATGTTAGAAAAGAAGTTACTTAGAAGGGCGGGTTTTCTTATTGTTTCCATGTCAGACAACCCTTGAAGCATTTGGATTTCATTTTTGTTTTCTCACCATCACATCTTCAAACTGAAGAAAATTGATTTATTTTTTTATTTATTTTTCCTTTGTCTGTTTTTTTGCTGTTGAAACATGTAGGCTTGTTAGTGCTTTCTCAATATGTAGCAAGAGGTAGTTGGGAATTCAGAATTGTGCTTCATCCTTGTACAAGAGGTTGCTGACAAATAGAGACTCAGTTTCTGCTTATCCTGAGCTGCTCTGTTTGTTTTTTTCTCATGAGCTAAAAGGAACTAGAAGATACGCCCTAAAGTCTTCCTAACAGCAGAATGTCTTTCTGGTCCTACAACTCATTCTGAGTAGTGTCAGGTCTATTCTGCCCTGTGTTACTTTGAACTATCAGCAAAACACCCACATAAGTTACTCATGGTACATGAACACTGTTGTGAGGAGAGGTTGTATAAAGCACATGTTTACAGCATGGAGCTTGGGTTCCGCCTGAAGAACCACTACTTCTACAGAGTGTATGCAGAATAGTAGCTACCACTGGACTTGCCACAGCAACTCAGTCAGCCTGAAACTAAATTTGCGCTAAATACTTGAGAAGGTTTAAACTCTGAGAAGGCAAAAAGGGAAAAGGCAGGCAGTATAGTTAACTCCTCTCTAGCTCAGCTGTACCTGTCTTGGTATATGTCATGGCTAATGCTCTATCCAAAAAATAATACCAAGAATTCTGAAGGATTTCAGGATGATCCTGAGTAAGTATCAATTGGAGAATGTGGTGCAATACTTATTTTACAGTCTATTGCCCTTTCAGCTCATGAGCTACCCATAATAAGAACAATGTTTTCCTTCATATTTATAAAGCAGCTAGTAGATCTAAGATCTACACTTTTGCAGTAATATATAAATAAAAAGAACACATTCTTAATTAATCGAGAAATAAAAGGCCAAATTAAACAGGGGCAGTGAAAATGGCTGCTTCACAGGTGAGGTTTTCAAAGGCATATAATTCAAGGAATTATTAAAATGAATTTAATTTAAATTAAATTAAATTAAGAAGTATTAATTGAAAATTGTTGGAAGTGAGTTTCCTTGAGTTGTAAAATGTAAAAGTTATGGAAATTCTGAAGACATGGAAAAAATTATGGCACAGGTTAGTTCCAGATTCTTTCCCTCCTTGTGCACCTTCTGTGCTATTTTGGGAGTTTACAAGTTGGGAAACGTGCAAGTTGAATCCCATGTAATAATCAACTACCTGTCAAAATTATGTTTAGTATGTCTCTGAACAAGTGAGCAATTTTACATACCGCAGCTCATACATGGTACAGCTTTTGAGTAGTAGCACAGATTTGGTATTAGATATAGAGCTGACCACCAGTACAGTAAGCATGATGTGATTGGGTTTTTTGCTACTGTGGTTAACATATATTCAAAATAAAAATAGACAAACGTAGGAAATGTCAGCATTGTTGATGTACATAAAATAGAACGTTTTATCTAGAGGGTTCAGCAACAGTATGTAAATACACAGTGTGTGTGTTAATGCAGATACTGAATCAGCTTGAGTTTTCAGAGAAAAACTTAGAAAATGTAGATTAAGAATGTCAAATGCATCCGTTATAAGGTGACTGACAGAGAACAGCATCATAAATCAGCTATAAATTTGGCCTACCCTTTGAGTGGGAGTATGCATACATGTACATACATGCATACATATTTTTCATGTATTTATATATATATGGTGTGTAAACCCATAATGTGACCAGGTGAGAGCGTTTGGGTCTATACCTCTTCCTATACCTGAGGTTAAATGCATTTACCATTGTGATTTTAAACTTCAACCCTAAGCTTAATAAAGTTGCTAGATATAAACAAAAATTAATTTGGACTATTGCATTTAAGGTTTTATACGATTATTATTTTGACTAATTTTATTTTCTGAATTGAATTGTGTTGCAGTGGTTAGGAAAAAGAGTTAAATCTGTATTTGTATAATTTGGGTTCTATTTTGCTATATTTCATATGTATGTAGCTTCAAGAAAATTACTGCTGAGGTGATGATATACTTACTAGCAGTTCTAAAATCTGAGGGGTAGGTAACAATCTCTATGCGTTATTGTTATCATGAACAATTTAAGTAGTATTTTTAGGTTTCTTTTATGTTGCAGCTGCTGCTCTTCATTTCTCTAAGTCAGATTGCAGTCACTGAAAGGCTGCTTACTTCCTCTCTATCTTCCTGCAAAGAAAATGACATATCTGTGCTAGCTGATTTATAAACTGGTGAGGAGGAGGTTGATTTAGTGTCAAAGAAGCCATTATTTCATGGATTTTTAGAGCAGGAGAGTCACCATTTTCTTTTTGACTGTTCTCCTAGAAGTTTGGGGGAGGAGAAAAGTGATTGCTGTTAGTAAGAGGCGTACAGGAACGTATCTATACAACTGCTTTATTCTATTATTGCAGGGTATGAATTAACAGGATGCAGCTAGTCTGAAGGAGGCACATACAACAGTTATTCTTTACCCTATAATAGAAATAGGACTTTGGCTATCAAATTTAGGATGTAGGGGAAAATGTATCTAATTTCTGTCTGAAACTTTTGCCTTTGAAGTGTGGTTACTCGGAAAAGTCGTATCTTAGGGTTTTTCATTTCTGTTCAGTAAGCTTTTTATTGTTACTTCCATTCATTTGCTTCCTAAATATTTATTTTTGAATTCTTCCTGTGCTATTGAGTGTACTAAATTCCTTTCATCAGAATTCAGTTTGCCTTTTTAAAGTAGTTTTTAATTTTTAAATCAAAACTTGCTCTGCAAAAAGGCATGAGTCTGGTATAGTATGACGGGTTTATTAATTGCTTGTATTTTCAAATATTACAGGGACATTTAGACTGCTAGAAGTTGGTTCTTGGCAACTGCTGAGTTTGGTATGATTTTAGCTATAAATAATCTGAAAATGATATTCATTGCTTTAAAAAAACATGTTGTGGTAGCACAAAAAGTGGGACCTTGCTTTACATATCGGAGCACATATTTCCATGTCCTGGAATGTTGTCATTATTCAGGTATAGTCCCATTTCCAGCTTATTTTGAGACTGCATAGTAGGGGACCCTGGAAAAAACCACATAGTTAGATACAGTCCTTGCCTTGAGCCTTACATACTCAAGGTGGGAGCATGTAAAACTGAGAGGTAGACTTTGATCAGAGGTCAGGTATGGTTGGAGGCAGAAGGTGGAAAGAGAAGCACAAAAAAGTGAAATACAGTGATTAGTTTTCAAGCCAGGACAGTTTAGTGTATTTACTGCTCTTTCTGCCAGGCTGGTGTTACCTCTGCTGCTGCCAAGTAACATTTATATAAAGGTTTCCAATTGCATATTCTAAAACTTGAAAGAGTTATGATGAGTTCTGGGGAGAGTTGTACTTCCTTGAATATCACCATACTTTTTTTATTATCATCTCCTGCAACTGGTAACAAAGGTTCTCTATGCTAAAGTGGTCTTAAAGTAACTAGTTTCCAAGGGTTTTTTTTCATTTTACTATGGATCTTTACATTCATCTCCACTACATCAGTACCCTAAGAAGTTTCTCTGCCATCATAAAGCATGTTAAAGTGAGTTTGTATAGCCTAAATTTGTGAAGAGTCACCCTGCTGTCACTAGCTCCTTGTCATCACCAAAGTGAGTAGCATCTCATCTGTGATTCTGACTTATTTTCTTTGCAGTGTCTAAAAGCCACCCATTCAGCATCTTTAAAACTCACCCTTCACTTTGATTCCTCAGTTAAGTTGCATTACTTGAATTTGTCTAGCATTTGGGAGTTCTTCTCAAATGCAGTAGATGATATCTGAGATTTATGTCTTATGTTTTTTCATGTCCCACACTGATATATAACTGCATCAATATAAGATATTAAAAAGCTTGTTCCCTTAAAATTTGTGGTTAATGCATAATAATTTTCAGAAATGTTCAGATTGCAGAGCATAAAAGTCATTTGCTAAATTCTCCTTACAAGCATATCTTTGTTAGGCAGTCATAATGTAAGTTGAAAGCAAAATGGTTTATAGAAAATTAGTTACACAGCTTGTAAAATGCTGTACAATGTTCTGCAAACAAAAGGGAAAATTTCCTGCAATTTCACAATTTTGTACTTGCTCAGATGGCCATTAACCAACAAGATGAAAATCAAATTTATCCTATTCATGCTATGAATTATCTATGATTAGCAGTGTATAGAATGTGATTTTCTAAAGCTCCTTTCATAGTCAAGGTATCTTCAAGCACTTTGTTAAAAAAAAAAACCAAAAAAACTCCAAAACAAAATAAACACCATGAGTATACTAAATGTGTATAGGATAAAAAAACCTTGGTCTTTTCTTTAGATTTAATCTTTGCTCAGTGACTCTTAGATATCATGTCGCATAGAATCCCAAAAGTGAAGTTTTCTTTCCTATTTCTAGTTTTGTTCCAGGACCAGTACGTTATGATAATTTATGAGGCATGTGATGTCTCCTGCTTTCATCGTCAAATCAAGAGAAACTGTTTCTCATGTTACTTTCTTAGTGACATAAATTCTATGCATACACCTTAAACTGGCCCTGCTATATAAAACCCATGATCTCTTTATGTGCATTTAGAAGTTTGTGGGCCAAGCTCTGAAGAAATGGCTGAAAAGAATGAGAATTTGCTCATAATACATTTTCATTTTTTATTTGATTTACTGTTTTCTGTGCTGCTGTATTGGGCTTGAGTTGTTCTTTGTTAGCTCTTCTGAACAAGAGTTTTTCTGTATTCTGTGATGCTGACATGACTGCAGCTAGTGGGGCTTTAAGAAATCACCAGGTACCGTAAGACTTGGGTTATGGAACGTACCACTACCACAAGTCATGGTGGTGCTGTGCACAGAAATGAGCTGGAGTCGTATTTACCCTCATGCCACTGCAGTAGCAGGATCTAGGCTGCAACAGGCCTGTAAGTAAGAAAGACTGCAGTAGCACAGATGTAACCTTTTCAGTTGTGGTAACTATTTTAAAATTTTTAAAAACTTTAACAAATCAAAATCTATTCTAGCTACAAGAGATAATGGTCATTCAGTAGGCATGCATGGACATGAGTACAAATAACCTAACCCATCATTATAGTGATAGGTATAAAATTAACCACAATTATCATGTAGCAAGTATAGGATCTTTAAACAGCCATTGCTGGAAGCTTGGCTTGAATATTTTAGTGGGACCTAGCCTCCTTGGGCAAATAGCAAAAGCTAACAAAAATGAAAAGGAAATAAGCAACTTGCTGGAGCTATCCTATTAAAATATGGAGGAGAAGATGTCAGTGGTTTATGAAGTGTTAAAGTATATCTAACATAAAGAGGGACAGATGCAACTGTGGTTTTCCTGTTGATGAATACACAATTCAAGAGTATCAAAGCTGCTTATCCATATTAGTGATTATCAAAGCCTTTTAGTTAAATGACATTTACACTGTTTATTAATTGCTTTGGTACTTCTGAGCGCTACCCTGCCAGTTGGACAATTATGCACTTAGCTTAGGCTTTTCACATGCTAAATGGCCAAAGTAAGCAGAGATTTTCTGCATATCAAATCCTCACCAGGTCTTGCTCAGTACTAATAAGCTTGAGGGCTTTGTCAGTAATTTTTATTCTTCGACCCAGTTTGTCTGGTTTTTTGTTTTTTTTTTTTTTTAGACTATCAACAACAGTGTTAAGTATTGTCAGATGCAGTCTGAATTTCTGTAGGGCTAAACTAAACTATTGAGCCCTTTGAGGACACTTCTTTCAAGGTTTCACATGATAATTTGAAACCTTACCATCCTGGTCAGTTTTGAGCTAGGTAATATCAGGGTAACATGGCCCATGTGTTCTTCTATTATTAAGTTTGTCAGACCCTAGAATTCTGCAACCCTTACCATCTTGCTTAGCAAGCAATATCTATTACGGGCTTGAAATAAAAATCCCACCTAAAGGATGGTGCTACCTGAGGTACATACCAAGCCCCAGGAAGGGGTTTAGCATTAGGAATATATCCTTTCATCTTCAGTTATTCTAGTTTGCTTAGTGACTGCATTTTGTATGGACCACTGCTTTCCGGAGCCAGAGTCTGTGTGGCTCTGGCTGTGCGAGGTGGCAGCTGCTGTGGATTTTCTCCAGGGCAGAGAGCTGGCAAAGGCAAATTTATGTCACTCATCCTCCCTCTGCCATGCAGGAAGGTGGAAGGAGTATTAAAGCAACTGATCCCATTCTGATACTCCTGGAGTGACAAAAGACTGCTTTAGGCCATAAATGGTGATGTTCTGTACCAGCAAGTGACCCAAGTAATCTCCACCTGTCAGCAATTGCAGTGTCATTGCTCACTTGAGCTTTTGGGTGAATCTGGGATATTACATATAATTTTTTTATTTAGGATTCCTCAGCTGTACCAAGCACATCCCTGATGTTAAATAAATAAGTATTACAGACATCTTTTCTGCTTTCATGAATTTCACATCTGGGCACAAACCAAATGCTCACCTCTCTTATGTTTCCAAACACCGAAAGAATTTGGATTGTTAATGGTTTGTCCTGTATTGGTTTTCATGGCCATTGCGTCTTTAATGCACCGTGCCATCCACATTCTTCACAGTGTCCTGGAGACCAAGAATTGTCATCCTGCATGAAGCCAAATGCCAGCGTTAGAAGTGATTCATTGGAAATGTAAGAAATTCTTCCCTGTTGTAGTTGATTGATGGCAGTGACAGGGCATTTCACTTGAGACTGCTTCAATACAGCTAATCTTAAGTCCAATTTAATATTAGACACAATCTTCCCATCATGCAGCTGGCTGACAGGAACATCAGAACATTTCTTTTATCTTATTCCTGCACAGTTTAAGAAACACACATCGAAGGGCTGAAAAAGGTCGTTAAAAAAGAACAAAAACTGGTATTATGTCTCTTCTTTCAAGTTTGAACGGAGAATTTTCCATGGCTGTGTGCTCTGAAAAGGGCTGTAATCTAAATGACACACTGCTGATCCAGTGATCCAAAATGGTTTTTAAGGTTTGGGCAAGTGCTGTGGGCTAAGTTCAGCTTTCTGTTAGACCTCCTTCCATATACAGGTATGTCTAAAGCAATGGTGAACTCTTATGGTCAAACATTACAGCAGAGGTGCAGTTGAACCGTTTCAAGGGTACAAATCCAAATTAAAATTCTGTGATGCAGAAAGAACAAACTAAGACAGATTAAAGTAGGGGAAAAGAGCTAGAGCACTGTGATTGATCTCCTAAGGATATTGCAGTCTGTCTGAGAGGCCAACAGGAAAGCTGCTTATCATGCGTAGCATTTGTAACAAGCGTTCTGCTGGATTCTGACATGCTGTAGAAAAAATGAAGAAACACAGATGCCAGTCTGGCCTCTGTAAGCAGTCCAGTCCTGAGATTTAAAAGCAATGAATTCCTTTTTTGCATCTCCTGAGTATAGTGTTTTTGCTGCGCATGTGCTCGCCCCCTATGGGCTCTCTTGTCTTTGTGCCAGCAACTGGGTGCTTTTCACATTGCCTGCCCCAACCATTTCCTAATTTTCTGCCTCAGCCAGATGTTCCTGCCTTTACACAGCCTGTCCCTCACTTACATCCTGTCTGAGCCTTCTTCCTTATTATCTTGGTGCTGAATTGTGTTACGCTAACGTAATACTCTCTATTAGCTAAATAGTCTCAGTTCATTTGGGAAGGCAACCTTTAATAATTAACAAGAAGCTTTACTGAATTTTACTGAAGCATACTATGATTAGGATATTATTTATGGTATTTTGATTTATTTTCCATCATTAAATATACCACTGGAAAATCTTTTTGTGAATGTCCAAAGTTGCAGACTGTATGAGAATCTTACGCATGTATGTGCATGTATACCAAGGCAGTTTATGCATTTTCATTCTTCCTGTATTACCATTTTACTTCCCTGTTGTTGTTTTTTTGTGAAGGGAGAGAAAAGTACATTTTACAGCCTCACTTTCTAGTTTCTTTTAGCAAGTCCTTTAACAATTGAGGCAGAATACTTCATTACAACAAAAGAAATTTTGACACTATCAAAAATACAGTGTAAAATATGCAGAGAAACTGTTCAGAACTTGTGTGAAATGGAAATGTATAAGATATGATACTACCTGTTTTGAATCACACCACTGACAAAAATTTGTGATTGATGCCAGTAGCCCTGTCTTAAATTATTGTATTCTTATGGCTTGCCTTGTGGATTAATAGTAAAAGCAAAACCTCATTTAGCCACTCTATTTTGGGGGCTTTTGGGGGCTTTTCTGTGCTTCAGGCATCATTATTAATCCAGGCTCGTTCTGTACATTTCTGACTGTCAGGCTTTATCTCCTAAGCCTCCCTTTCTGGATTGGAATATACAACCATTTTATGCCACTAGTGTCAAAAGCAAGCCAGCCTGCATGAGGAGGGTGGAGCTGTCTTCTGTCTGCAGTGCTATCGGTGATGAGACATGAGGCTGAATGCTTGTAAATATGTGCTTAATCTCCACTCAGCTTTAGCTGAATCAAACTATCTTAAAACACCAGTGGAATTCAACAGGACTTTAATTCTTCTGTAGGTAGGTACAAGTCTTTGCCAAAAGCCTGAACAAGTGCTGGTCCTTACATCGTCCCATACATACTACCTTATGTTCTAATTTGATCACATTAAACCCCAGTAGATTGAAGAGTAGCTTGTTCAAGACCCTGAGCTCCTGGTGGGGTTTAACATAAAATGTAAATACTGATAATTGTTTGTCAGGGTGGCAACCTCAGCTCACTAAAGGCTGAGACAGTATTTTGCAACTGTGTGTATGAATTTTCTAACACGTTAATATATCTTTACAAAATAACAATGTGTGATACTTGATTTTTGCATTCGTCTGTAACATCTTCATGTTCACGTCCCATGTTCTCCTGGGATAATTTAACTGCTTTGATATCTGCTAGAAGGGCAGCACAGGAAATAATCCAGATTTCTGGATTGCAGTGATGGTAATTTCCTAACACATGTGAGCTGATAGGGGCAGGTGTTCTGGCTGGACCTCATACTTACAAGCATGGAGGAACTGGTCAGGTTGTGAGGTTCAGGAGCAGTCTTGGTTGCAATGACCATGAGATTGCGGAGTTCAGGATCCTGCAAGGAGGGGAAAAAAGCCAAAAGATAGGACTACAGCCCTGGTGTTCAGGAGAGATGACCTTTTCATGTTCAGGTGTCTGCTTGGAAGAATGCCGTGAAATACAGTCCTAGAGATAAGATGGTCCAGAAGAACTGTGTGATTTAAAACACAGGACAAGGTTGACCAGGCAGGTTGTAGAGTTGGAGATAGATACTCAAAACCTGACTGGATGTGGTCCTCAGCAACCTTCTCTATATGATACTTTGAGCAGAGGAGGTAGACTAGATGATCTTAAGAGGCCCCTTAGTAATCTCAGATCTCTGACTCTCCTGGAATACCTGCTCTAGCTGACTGCTTGAGCAGGCAGAAGCAGACTAGACAATCCCAAGAGACCCCTTCAAACCTAAATAAATACGTGATTCTGAGAATATAAACCAGTAGAGGCACACAGAGTCTTTAGGAAGAAGTTGAGAAAGGGCAGAGTTCTATGTTTTGAGTTTTATTTTTTCCTGAAATTTTGTCAGGTACTCTGACATGTTAACTCAGGAACAAATAAAAATGGTCTTTTTCAATGTGAACACAAATGAAATTTACACACAAACACAAGGAACCATAATGGTGTGTAACTTACATTGTATTTGCAAATAAGCATTAAAGACATAAACTGTATTACTTGTAAAAGACTGTAAAAAGTATCAGTATTAGTGACTATTCATTCAAAGATGGTTTAATGTAAAATAACATTTTGCCTACGTTCTGCCTGTTTGACTCTAGCTTCTACTGGAACAGCTGTGGCTGGCCCAGTGGGGGTAATGGTTTTCAAGGTAAATCATAAGACCACCCTCTTTGTGGTGGAGGCCTAGGAGTTAGTTCTTTGAACTTCGGGCATATCTCTTATCACTACTGTTTGAGCAGCTCATGGATGTGAACTCCTGGCCAGTGCTGCATGACTCTCTCACTTCTCCCGTGAGACTACAGCAGCAATGACACAAAGCATTAAGTGCACAGATAAATGAAAATGAGATATCCATGCACAGATAAATGAAAATGAGATATCCATGAGGTACTTCACCGTTCATTGGCCCACATGTGCATATCTACTATACATAGATATGTTTTACACCTTGAGGCAGTAGTTTGACATCAGATAAATCCCATATTACTTGTCTTTCTTGAGCACAAGCAATGCACAAGAATTAATGTTGCTTGTTCCTGAACAATTAAGTCATTGAGATCTGCTTGAATAAATTGTAATGAAGGAGTGTTAACCAGGGGCAACTAAGTAGATAGAAGTACAGTTTATGCTTTATAAACATACTAAAGTAAGATATATCATATTAAATTATAAACTTCAGTAAGATGTCAATTGGCAAATAAAAAGCTTTTCAGTAAAAAACACCCAGCTTACACATATAAACCAGTTTAAGCAATATATCAGAATATATTTTAAAGAATAATAAATCAGAATCATGTAAAGAAGCTTTATAAAAACACATTATTGTACTTGATAATGTTTTGACAGTGTAATAAAACTTTATAATGCATGTGGTTAGACTCATTTTGATGATAAAATTTCCTTTTTCTTTTGCAGAAAATGATGAGGTCATCTGTGTTTCATATGTTCATACTAAGCATGGTGGCTGTAGATGTGATTGTTGCTGCTAGTAACTACTACAAAGGGGAAAATTTCAAGAGACAATATGATGAATTTTACTTAGCTGAGGTGAGTATGCTGAAATGACTATCTGGATATTTTTCAAGATAAGCTACAGTGTAAAATGTGAATGTCAAGTATATTTTAGTATGTATTTTTTTTATTCCCTTAAGCATTCTGAGAATTCTTTGCTAACTTGTTCAAGTTCCTCTGGGTGACAGTGGCTGACAGCCCTATCTTAGAACCTTTTGAAAGGTAATTTCCTCAAACAAAATGTCAGTGGTAATGAGCTGAGGCTTAAGTATAACATCTGCAGGCAATGCATTGCTGCTGAGTTGCTATCTTTCTTTTGCAGGAGTGTAACATCCAGAAGAATTCAACTTCAAAAAAATGACAAAACACTGTCTTTAAAGAATATAGTACATTTTTCTATCATCCTTACATTTTCCTAAATCATCTTTATTCAACGTACATGTAGCTGCAAGAAGGTCCTGACGCATAACCAAAATAGTCTTGAAAATAGCCTGGCTTCAACAGCCTCAAGAGCACACATAAAAATAGTACTTATCCACTCATAAATTTGGTGAATAAGGAGGCTATGCACCTGAACCAGTGAAGAATGAGTAAAAAGTTCCATTACAGATGACATTCTGGCAGGGAGCCTGCTTCAGTCATTGGCTGGTCACAGATTTTGCTGTAGAGCATGCACTGGAGATCCTAGAAGCTTGTGTTTCTAGCACTATTTAATTCAGTTTGAAAAATAAATAAATGAAAAAAGAATTTAAGTCTTTGGTACTAATGTACAGCCATAGCTTAGAATAGATACTTGTTTTTCCTGAATCAAGAGTAAAATCAGTATTGTAGCATTCTTTATTAAAAATATTTACTTTGGTGGGCACTGTGAATTGGCACTTTATCTGACTATAAAGCCACCAGTGCTGAAATTCACCAAGATTAGTTCTCTGAAAGTGTTGATCATGGTTGCCTGGATTGGGCACATATGTCTACTGTTATGGTTTCCCTGGTTTCAATAATTAGAGAGTCCTTCTTTGGGGCCAGAGGGGACATTCTTAGGCTAGAGTGCATGGTAGCAGTATATTCCTTGTGATTCCTTTGCCATTGGTATTTGCCGTTTGTTGCTGGCAACAAATACATCAATGGCAGAGGAATCACAAGTCAGCAAGTTCAATGATTTCTGCTCTTGTGGTTTTAAATGTCTTAAATACCTTTGAGAGTCAGACTCAAATGCCAACTATAAACCCCCTAGTCCACAACATTATGATGCTTTGTGAATCTCCCCCTTCTAAGGGAGGTTGAGTTGATAACCATTTTTTAATTTATCTTGGTTTTAGAATTTGTATCAAACATGATATAGCTGGAGATAGCTGTAGTTTCTGTGAACACTGAATAAATGTTGGCCCAGCCAAGAATTACAAGAGTAACTGTGAAATGTGTTATCTTTATTTTATCTCAACTTATAAGCATATTCAAAAAACAACATGAACTTGAAAGAGGGTGGTCCTGGGAATAAGACATCAGAATAAAACCAACAAATGCTGGATTTTCTTATGACACCCCCCACAGATTTGAGGATAGAAGTGAGGACAGGGAAACGCATTTTAATCTCTGTTGTGGTTTAAAACTGGCAGGCAGCTCAGCCTGCCGTTCACTCCCCCAGTGAGAGTCAGTCACTCACTCTCCCTCAGTGGGATTGCAAGAGAATTGGCTCATGGGTTTAGATAAAGACAGTTTAATAGGGAAGGGAAAAGCTGTGTACACAAGCAAAGCAAAACAAGAAATTCATTCACCACTTCCCACGGTCAAGCAGGTGTTCAGCCATCTCCAGGAAAGCTGGGCTACATGATGGGTAACCATTACTTGGGAAGATAAACACCATCACTCCTAATGTCTCTCCCTTCCTTCTTCTTCCCCAGCTGTATATGCTGACCATGAGACCATATGGTATGGAGTATCCCTTGGCTGGTGTCAGCAGTCCTGGCTGTGTCCCCTCCCAACCTCTTGTGCACCCCCGGCCAGCTCACTGGTGGGGTGGGGTGAGAGGCAGAAAAGGCCTTGACTCTGTGCAAGCTCTGCTCAGCAACAGCTCAAACATGCCTGGGTTATCCACACCATTTCCAGCACAAATCTAAAACACCACCATACAAACTATGATGAAGAAAACGAACTCTAGCCCAGCCAACTAGGCCGGAAACAAATAATTAAGTCAGCATTAAAGCCTGAGCCCATGAACTTCTCGCTGTTTATGCCCAGGATACAGCAAGTCAAGCCTGGATTCTTAACAAAATAACATTAATTCTATTTATACTCAAAAATAGGAAACGCTGCCTGTGCTATTCCTATTTTGGCACTGAATATATAGTATAATTATGCTGTTATTAATCAGTGCTAGAAACACTCTCTTCAACATCAAGTGTACATTTCAAGTGCAGGGTTTGGGTTTTTTTTCCCCAACAGAAATATTTGACAGGGTTTAGTAATTTGAGATGAGCATGTTGTTAGACTATAATTCTGGCCCAAAAGCAACATCCGGTTTTCTTTAAAGATACATTTTTCTGTTTCTGCATAACTTAGATTATTGATTTATTAGGGGGAAAGTTGTCATAAACCTCATTTTTTTACATTCTACATGTTTACATTTCTAAGTATGGAATAGTGAAAGGTATTTTGTTTATTTACAAATAGGCATGCTTGTTTGATGTCCATTTGTTAGGTTTGTTATTGTTTTTAAACTTTGATGCTTTTACTGGTGAGACTAAAAAATCAAACCAGAACAAACCCCTAGTATCTTACAGAATGAGGTATAAAATACAGTATCAGAACAGCAGAAGAGCAGAAAAATCCTGGGAGAGGGGAGAAATTGGTAAGCTGGTGTCATTTGCTACTTGGTTATTGTGAAACTTGTTCTTTGCAGCACAGGATGTACAAAGAAATTGTTTTTAAGAGCCTTGAGGAGACTGAATACTGGATTATTCCACAGTGGCTGGCTTGTTCCCTTGGTGAGGGAGACTGGTGGAAGCAGGATGCATTGCTGTTGCTCTGTACTTCCCATTAGACTAGGGTGCAGAAAGCTTTCCCTTCAGAGGGAGCTGACTTGAGCAGCTGACAGCAGTGGGGATTCCCTTTGGTAAAGAAAAAGGTCTGACAGATTGCAGCAAATATACCTGGATTTCTGGTATGTTTTCTGGAAGTTGTCTTGGAAGCTGCTGGCTTTAGGAGCAGACTAATAAAAATAAAAATCTAATAAAATAGCTCACTTTGTCCATTCTGTGGGCCACATGTTGTAGTAGCCTAGAACTGTAGAAATGCATCCACTTAAATGCAGTAAACAGATCTAAGTGAAGTTACTGAGATACCCAGTACCAGAAAAAAACCCAACTGTTTTTTGTTGGAAAGAGAAGACGAACTCAAGAGAAAAAGGGGGCAGAGGTTAGACGAGAAGATAAAAGATGAATTTTAAACGCAGATCCCACTGGCTCCATAAGGTTCTGACAAGCATTTCGGCTTGTGTACATCAGCTCTGAAGATTAAGCAAAACCAGAATTTTAACAGGGTGACTCAAAACCCTACTGCATAATCTGAGAACCTGGGAAGAGTGGAGCTTCAAACTTGTTTCGATAGCTGTTGTTGAGATGTTGACTTTACGTGCTCAATACAGAATAGTGATGAATGTTTGTTTTATATGCAACAGCCATATTGTCTTCCACTGAAAGATGTTACAAACTACAAAGTTTACCGTAGATGTGTGAAAATCCTATAACTATTGTTTTAAATGCTCTGAAAACCAGAGTTCAAAACTGGGTGCTCCTGTGCACTTCCTCCTAGGTTCTTTTGTAGTCCGCCCACTTGCACTGCTGCCTTTGTGTAGCCTTTGCCCTGTCCTGACTGAGGGAAAGATTAAGCATTGTGTCAAATCTGGTAGCATGGCAAGTGCTGGAGGTCTGTGCCCTTAATCCCAGTGACCCTGCTCAGAAGTATTCTTTCCCAACAGCTTGATAACCTTTCAAGTAAGCCAGTTACAAAGAGTCTGTCACTGTTGAACATTGACTGACACTGAGCTCTGCCTCTGCAAACAAAAATGTTATGGGGCTACTGGAAAAACATAAAGTTGCTGAAGGAGGCATTAATACTATAAAGCTTCCAGGTGACTGAACAGGAGGTAGCCCTCAGAGAAGCAGCCCATTCCTGGTAGCTCCTCTTTGTCCTTCCCAGAGCAAAATTGGCAACCTGGTGGAGGATGGCTGCTCATGTGTTTTATCTGCTTTTTCTGTGTGGGTCTGCTCTGGCTTCTTATGAGAATTTGCCTTTCCCCTGTCTCTACAGCAATGAAAGGAGTGATTTCAGCTTAAAAAAAAAAACCCTGTAAAATTGTATTACTTTTCACACCTAACAAAAAGTTCTAGCCAGATATTCTGAATCTTCTCCTGTAATTAATTACAAGGAAGGAAAAAAAATA